>NW_028301615.1:19493787-19796818 GCF_987345545.1 Pholcus phalangioides | reverse complement strand
CTTGACCCATCTATTACTTGACATTTAACTATCAATTCCCCCCCCCCCATTTATACTTGTGCTTATATACAAATGTGCATATATAGGTATTTTTCCCCCTTCACACATTGTACTTTTTTTTATCAATGATCCATCGTCCGTTATGTTACAGTCATGTTCACCTTGAAATGAAAAGTTGTCTCTGTTTGTATATGTATGCTTGTACATCTCTTTTGCTGAATAAAAAAATAATAAAAAATAGGGAATTTTCCTCTGATTATATCATCATTCGTCTTTTTTTTGTTGTTTTCTTATAGTTACTTTTATACAGAGATGTTGGCTCGGGTGACTCGGGTAAAGAATCAAAAAAACTTCTTTTTCCTAACACTCATTCTTACCAACAGGTAGTTGCAACAGAATTAAATGAATGAATTATCATTCATTGTGAAACTAGCAATACTTTGGCAATATTGAGTCCTGACAGTTCAAATGAAAGAGCATTTTTTCATACTTTGCATTTGTAAAATTCAGCTGAGGAATATTTTTACGTCCGGATAAGCAAAATTAGTTACATAAAAAGAATAATTTCAGAATTTAAGTAAAAGTTAAAAATTAATGAAAGGAATAGTTTCGAAACCAATAGAAATTCGCAATTAATGAAAGTTATGATTTTAGAATCAATATGAATATTCACCATATTAAATATTGATGGAAGAACAGTTTCAAAACCAGTTTAAAATTCAGAATTAGTGGAAGGAATGATTTCAGAACAAATGAAAATTCATAATTAATGGGAAAAAAACAATTTCATTAATTTATGGGAAAACAATTTCATTAATTTATGGGAAAACAATTTCATTAATTTATGGGAAAACAATTTCATTAATTTATGGGAAAACAATTTCATTAATTTATGGGAAAACAATTTCATTAATTTATGGGAAAACAATTTCATTAATTTATGGGAAAACAATTTCATTAATTTATGGGAAAACAATTTCATTAATTAATGAAAAGTAATTTCATATTTAACGAAAAAAGTATTTTCATAATCAAAGAAAAAAGTATTTTCATAATTAATAAAAAAAATAATTTAATTAATTTCATAATTAATGGGGAAAAACAATTAGTGAAAGAAACCATTTGAGAGTAAATAAAAATTGGGAATTAATGGAAGAAATAATCATTAAAAATTCAGAATTGATGAAAGAAGTAATTTTTCGAAACAAATGAAAATTCAGAAATGATGAAAGAAATAATCTCAGAATAAATGAAAAATTATTTCAGAATAAAAGAAAAATTATTTCAGAATTAAGAAAATGAGAATTTCAGAATTAAGAAAATGAGAATTTCAGAATTAAGAAAATGAGAATTTCAGAATTAAGAAAATTAGAATTTCAGAATTAAGAAAATGAGAATTTCAGAATTAAGAAAATGAGAATTTCAGAATTAAGAAAATGAGAATTTCAGAATTAAGAAAATGAGAATTTCAGAATTAAGAAAATGAGAATTTCAGAATTAAGAAAATGAGAATTTCAGAATTAAGAAAATGAGAATTTCAGAATTAAGAAAATGAGAATTTCAGAATAAATGTAAAAAATAATTTCAGAACTAGTAGAAATTCAGAACCATGAAAGAAATAATTTCAGAATCAACGAAAGTTCAGAATATTTGAAAAAATAATAATAATTTCAGAATTAATAAAGTAAAGAATTCAAGCAGCAATAAAAATTTATAATAAAAAGGAAATTTCCGGTATTGATAAAAATTCAAAATCAATGAATTAGGTCTCGAAAAAAAAAAGTCAAAGACATCATTAACTCCCGATTTGAAATAAAAAAAAATCCGAAGACATTCCATTTCAATACTCCACACATTACGAAAAACCTACGCCATCGACAAAGGAAAAAAAACCATTTTCAATTATCCACATAATTATTCCGATTTCGAAAAACTCAAAAGAAAATTGTTCTTGGCACAATATCTGGATGGGTGGTGCCGGAACTTCACGATGAAAGCGATCAAAAGGAGAAGAAAAAAAAGCCAAGAAAACTTTCTTTTCTTACCTTCTCGGGTCCGCTCATCGATCAAGCGTTAAATTAGCCCTTGATTTTTCTCTCTCTCTCTCTCCACATAGGAATCAGAACGAAAAAGCCACCACCACCACCAAGATGATGAGAAGAAAGAACAATTTCATGTTGTATTCGAAGACAATCATTATTATTATCATTATTATTTCTTTTCTTCTCTCTCTCTCTCTCTCTGTGGTGTTTTCTCCCTCCTCTCGCCAAATACATCTTTCTCCACTTTACGGTGGTTTAATTGCCACGAGTCCATCCACATAAACTGATAAAATTCAGTGTCTATGGTGGAATAACCCCATTATCATCACCATCTATATAAGAATGAAGTTTGGTCCCCACCCTATAGATGAGGTTAAACCGTAACCGTAGTCCTTTGCAATTAACTGCAAAATAATAATATCTACCAACACAAAAAAGCGGTATACATATTTCTTTTTTACTTGCTCTATTATCTATGTGGGGATGATTAAACCTCAACACCTTTGGAGACGTTGTTACATCACAAGCTTTTGGGTATTATTTAAGAGGTTCGAAACCTCTTTTTCTCCTTCGATAGGGATCCGTAAAAAAAGATTTTCTTGTTCAATTGTCTGACCTGATATTTCTCTGTTTTGCTGTTGGAATTTTTTTTTGTTTTTGTTCGCCTCTATATCTCGGTAGGTTTCGAAATATCTTATTTGGAAGAGTTGTTTGCTTTGAGATAAATGTCTAGCCCTTTTATCGGCCTAGTTTTTAGGAAATTATACCCCTTTTAACTTTAGAAAGCCGATTATACGTGTATATATGTATATGAATTTGATGGATGGTTTTAAAAACGTTTTTTTTTTTTTTTATGCATGTACCTAACTCATGGGTTCATGATAAAGGAATGAATTGAAAGTGTTTATGACGTAGATAGAGGGAAGCGTGCGTTTTGGTTGGATGAAGGTTGTTGTTACTTTGGTTGAAGACAGGCCGCCTTTACCGGACGAGGATCCCGGTGCGAAAATAATAGCGGGGCCAAAGGAGCCTTGATAATTTCGGGACCTCTTCGGGGACTCGGCATTCAAAGATTCATTATTTCAGAATTAATGAGCATTCATAATCCCAGAATTGATGAAAATTCAGAACTAAGAACTGATGAAAATTCAAAACTTAAGAATTGATGAAAATTCAGAACTCAAGAATTGATGAAAATTCAGAACTAAGAACTGATGAAAATTCAAAACTTAAGAATTGATGAAAATTCAGAACTCAAGAATTGATGAAAATTCAGAACTAAGAACTGATGAAAATTCAAAACTTAAGAATTGATGAAAATTCAGAATTCAATTCCGGAATTGACAAAAATTCCAGAATCGTGGAAAAATTCAGAATTGTGGAATTAATGAAGATTCAGACGGATGAAAACATTCAGAGTTACAGAACTGACGAAAACTTCAGAATTCCAGAATTGATGAAAAACTTCAGAAATCAATTCCAGAATTGATAAAAAAAATTTAGAATTCCAGAATCGATGAAAAAATTCAAAAGACATGAAAGAATATATAGAAAAAAATAAGCAAGCTTTTTTGGGCATTACTTAAGAGGTTCCAAACCTCTTTTTTTTTCTTCGATGGGGATCAGTAAAAAGGATTTTCTTGTTCGATTGTATGATCTGCTGATATTTCTCTGCTGCTGGAATTTTTGCTTTTGTTCACCTCTATCTCGGTAGGTTTCGAAATATCTTATTTGGAAGAGTTGTTTGCTTTGAGATAAATGTCTAGCCCTTTTATTGTCCTAGTTTTTACATACCCCCTTTTAGCCGTAGAAAGCCGGTTATATATGTATGTATATAAATCTGATGGATGGTTTCAAAAACGTTATTTTTCAAACGCTTTAATGTAACTCATGGTTCATGATAAAAGAATGAATCGAAAGTGTTTATGACATAGATAAAAGGTTACGCGTGCGTCAGTTTTGGCTGGTGAAGATTGTTGTTACTTTGGTTGAAGAAGATACCATTGTCTTGATCGAGTTCTCGATGTCTTTTCTGTTAGAAGTAGCAATTTGGCTGATTCAAGCCGAATTGGAAAAAAGTTTAGCCAAATCGGTTACGTAAGCGAAGAAACAATTGGGGTTTGGTGGTACTGTATTAGCGAAAAGACACTAGCGATTTGGAGAATTCGTTCTTCAATTTACTCGCCAAATGAAGTATCTCATCCCAATTTGGCGCAAAACAATAATGTTGGGTGAACCACCTCCTCATCCTTATGTGGAAGTTAAAATCGGTTCGTAAAATTCTAAACAAATGTTAGTGATCCTAAGCAGGGCCGCAACTAGGGGGGAGCAGGCGGGTCACGTGCCCCGGCGCTGGACCCGAGGGGGGCGTAAATTTCATTCTGAAACCTCATCCTTCAACATTACAAGGGGGCGTCAAAATGCGCGCTTGCCCCGGGTGACCAAGCATCTAGTTGCGGCCCTGATCCTAAGTATAAAATGGTTTAAGGATGGCGTTCCCGTTTTCCCGATGAGGTAGCAAACTTTTGATTTTGACTCTATTACTTGATTTAAGACCTCATCCCACAACGGTTCCTTAGCTAAGATTTTAGGAAGGCCCGTCCAGCAAGGCAAGGGGGATCAATTCCAAAAAGAAAAACAATTCGTTTATAGTGTTACCAACGAAGTGTCTAGAATCGAGGAAAAGAAGGAAGGGAGAGCTCGAACATACCTTCTTCCATCTGCTCCAAGCCAGAATATTTCGTCCCTTCTTGTAAAGAGGTTAACCCCTAAGCAATCAGCGACTAGATATCTCGGCCCAACGCAAATGGAAGAAGCACATTACATCTCTCCTTGTTTTATTTGCCTTTTTCCACATTATTATAAAGCTTCATCGAAACCGTATGTGTGCACGAGAGTTTTTTTCTTTTTTCCATCTTTCTATACTGCCGTTTCGCGATTCTTCTCTCCCCTCCCCCACATGATGTATTTTGTTACTGCAATATAGTGTATATTATGCTGCCAAAGCCCGAAGTTGGCCACTTTACGAACTGGCCGGCCCAGTTGATCTTGCCAATGTCCGAAATTCGAGTTTTCACCAGGCTTTGGAAAACGCCGATAATTCGATCCCTATACCTCGCTATATATGGATCACTAAGATACCGATATCCAGATTCCTTTGATCGTTAGGATTGCCGTAGCTAACCATAAGAATGGTTTTCTTTCTTTCTTTCTTTCTTTCATACCGAGCACAACTCAGGTCTATCACCATCTATGGGCGATTTACTACCTAGTGAGTTGTGCCGGAAGTGTAACTGTGTGTGTACCTAACAGTCTGAGTGTGCATGTAGTGTCGTGTTTGATTATTCAGTGTATATTTTATCTAACCAAATATTTATCTAAAGCAGCGGTTCTCAACCTTTTTTGACTCGCGGAGCCCTTTTCAGTATATAGTTTCTACGGCGAAACCCTGTTTTACTCGAGGAGCAATTTTTTGTACGTAATTTCTATGTCAGAATCTTGTAGGCCTCTTTTATTTATTTTAATCTATCAAATTTTCTGATTTATTTTATTTTCCTGGAGTCTCCGCGGAGCCCTGGGAGGTGTGCACACGGGGCACCGGTTGAGAATCGCTGTTCTATTATTATTATTATTATTCCTATTCTTTAGGTAATAGGCTCATAATCTATAATGTAACTCATGCAAAGCAATTGCTCATATAAATTACTTTTTTTTACTCAGAATGTCTATCAACTCCTCTTTTACAGATTGGGGCCTCCCATGACATCTGTCCAATCATCGCAAGGAAATGGACAAAGAATGCCATTGGTTTAGAAGAAAACTCCTTTACGGCAAAGATAATTACCCAAAAAAGTTTTTGAACGATTTAGATATTGCACCGAAGACATTTTCTTAAAATATAAATGCTAACACCGACTCCATTTCCCGTATTTTGGATCATTAACCCTTTTTTTCCCATCTCCGTATCTAAAATTAGAGATGGATATTTCGGGACCTTATCGGTCACTGGAGGGATGGATAGTCCACAAATTATTAATAGGAATTTTAGAAAGGATTGTTGATGAGGGGAGAGACACGGCCGAAGGAGTTGCACAAGGATCTGCTCTCGCTCTTCTTGTCACAAAGAACGATAAGAAAACTTCTTCCATTCTCCAGAACCCACTTAAAGAAGAAAAGTACTTGAAAACTTCCATTGATATATATGAGTTCCATTAATTGCTTCCATTTTCTTCTTGTATCATTATTGAGGAGTTAGACTCTTCTTTTTTAGAAGATCCATTTTCAGGATCTGTTCTGGATACTCTTAGACGGTCTTGACCCTAAAAAAAAATTGACGTCGAGGAGTCTTTTAATTTTCTTCTGCCATTGAGTCATGCAAGTTATCGAGGTTAAAAGCTTTTTTATATGAGTGTGGTGTCTTTAACGTTATGACAGCATCGCCATTGTTCCAGTTACATTATTACTTTTGTTTTTGTTTTTTCTTGTTCGATTTTTTTTTTGTACTAGAATTCACTATATTACGAGAAGTTTCTGCTCGAGTCGAAATTACATCGAAATAGAAAGAATTCGGTTTCATATCTTGGCACTGCTGGTCAAATATTTATGTAATCACAGATGCTTATTTACAATTTAACTCCTCCCTTCGATGAAAAATTCTATTGTATTATACAATGTATATATATGTATTATGTTAAGTTTCAATTTTTACCTACTTTGTCAATTTTACTACCCTCTTCTATTATATATACCAGGGGTGGCCAACTTCTCACTGTTCGAAGACCAACATAATGGTCAGCTGCAACGTCACGGGCCGTGCCAGAAGCACCACTCTGGCGTATAAGCCTCACCCGGAAAACTCGAAGATTTGTATACCCCATAAGTAATATGGTGAAACGCTGGTGATTTGGTCGTTTAACTTTTATCCAAGGATTTCTATATTTCTCCCCTTCTCTTCATGAACTTCCCCACTTATCTGGTTGCGTTCTCAGCTAGATGCAATGCATCAAAAATTGTAGTTTTTCTGCAAATTATTTCATTCAATAAGACAACCATTCATTGTCTGAATTTTTTAGAGACAAAACCAGATTGTGTAATACGTGTATTCTTTTTAGGGGAGCAGGGGCATCGAAAGTGTTTCGAACCTGTTAGTGGGAAATTTCTATTTCTAAATCAGTTCTGGGGGTTGCTCGGACGCGTACCGCAAATTACGGTGGGTGTTCGAGCACCCACGGTTCCGACACCACTGTACGTGTGTGAACTACCTTCTTCAACCAGAATATCGGTGATACAGTTGGAAGAAATGCCAGTCTGACGCAAGGAGAAATGTGACCAACCTGCCATGTCGAAATTCAAAGATGAATGCTTCTCTGTGTTCGGAAATCATCGTGCCCCTGAGTGAAAATTCCTCGGTCTACGGCACAATATCAACCCACTATTGAATATGGCACATTTTTTTCCCCATTCAACGTAGCTTAGTTGGTTGCTATTCGCAGTTGACAGGTGCCATTGTGAGTTGGCGTCCATTCCGGAAAAGTTTCGTGGCCGTGAGCAGAACACCAAATATGCATTCAAATACAACAAGCAACTTGTCCGACGGGAGAGAGGAAAAAATAATAGGAAAAAAATGCCTATAAAAAACTTCATGAGCATTTTTATGTGAAAAGGAAGTTATAGCGAGAAACATAGTCACTATCTCTCACACATACATCATTAGAAATAATGAATGTTTGTGTCAATCAGGAAGTCTCTACAGTTGGAACCAATAGTTCAAAGCAAGAAAGAAAGAAAGAAAATTCAAATATCGATTTCATATTTAATTTGATACACAGTGTTTTTGCGTTGTCGTTGGCCGCACGAAATCACTAGCGGGGCCGCATTTGGCCCTAAACCAGTTATGTGGGAAAGGGTTGTTATTAAATGGAACCTCCGGTGGTCGTAAATTCTAGCACAGCTGATACGTTTAAAAAGAAGTACGATAGACATAGTGGGATAAATCGAGAAGCTATTCATGCTTAGATAAGGAACCATAATTCTTTTTAACGGGCAGTGTATTATATACTATTGATTGTTAATTTTTTCTTTCGTGATATATGCTTTTATATTGGGTTGCTGTATTTTCATTACACGTGACTACGGCAATAATTCTTCCAACCACACCTCGTTGAGCAATTTGTCTGTTGTGGCCATTGTATTTGTATATTTGTACTAGTTGTAACCCGCGGCTTCGCTCGCGTTGATTTGGTGATCTGACAATTGTTCTGCAATGATTTCCCCCATATAACATTTTCACCCCACGTTGTAAGAGATCTCGTCAAAGTGATTAGCTGTATTATAAAATATAATATTCACCAAATTTCATATTTGTAGCCTCTGCTGTTTGGACTCAACGATGATTGCACATAACCTTTTGACCCCCCCCCCCCCTCCACACACACACACACACACACACATATGACCCCTTAGATGTTGAATTTTGAATATCCCTTTTTAGTGAGTCTCTACTTTAGAAACTAAAACTATTGACCAAATTTTATATTTATAGTTTCAACGTTTTCAGCGAAGCGTGATTTGTAACCTTTGTTGATCTCTATGTAATCTTCGAACCCCTTTGGGGTCGAATTTCAAAAAACACCTTTTTAGTTAGTTTTTATGTCATGAAATTAAACTACTGACCAAATTTCATATCAATAACTTCATTCAGTGGGTTTCGGCTTGGCGATGATGAATCATTGAATCCGTGAGTCAGTCAGAAACTGAGTTGTCCTGTTTCCATACATCCCGTTCAATCAAGCGGGACATATGGTGATATGTTGCATGTTGCATGCTTACAACCAGGAAAATGATTTTTTTTCCCCGGATATATCAATTGCTTAATGTTACTAGAAACCCCGAGTCCCAATGTGATCACATTAAGCGGTGTGCAGTGCATAACCACGAGGAATCATCCACCGTCTCTTCAACTGTATGACGATCCACCGTACAATCTATGAGTCTGTTTCAGGTGCTCATACATCAGCCTCATTTCAGGTATCAATTTGGATCTTTCAAATTTCAGTTTAGGAACATTCCTGCTCTCACGATCATCTGTGAACACTTCCACTTTTTTTTTTTACTTAAAAAGTATGGCGGCACAATAAGTAACTTATTCAAAGGGAAGTAGAGAAAAACGACACTTATAAATCGATATTCCCATGGCCTGTACGACCTTTAAACTAGGAATTCGGAAGATTCAAAAATGGTTTTACAGCACTATGCTGTGTGTTCTTCGTGATAATGATGATATCAACATCATGCGCTAAACGAAATTCATTTATGCGTGTTTTTTCCTTGGAATTCGAGAAGTGTAATGTTATTCTTATTGCGTGTTGTTAAAAAAAATAAATAAAAGACCACATAGAGGTGTGCCAACTCGGCTCATGTTGATGGTGTGTGTGTGTGTTGATGTTATTGCTGTACGGCAGGTTCATCTTCCTCATGTGATGTTAAAATTCACCATTCCTCCCCCTCCTACTTTCACACGCGGATGTTATTAGTCGAACCAAATCGTGACGTTGTAATGTGATTATTCTTTCTAGCTGGTTGTGGTTTTGTTTTTTGTTTTTTTGTTCGCGGTGGTTGGAGATTCATCCAATATTTGAGGCTCAGGGTTGTGTGAGAATTCATCCAGACACAGGGTGAGAAAGAGAGCGAGAGAGGGCGAACGTCCTTGTGGAAGGCCACGGAACAGCGATGATGGTGATTCGGTCGAGTCGGGGTGAGAGTGTTTCAACATCCTGAATCCTCGTCGTCATCGACCCAAAAAATACTGCATTTTTTTTTCGATACGATAACATCCGCAAAATCCAAGATATGCTACAGTTTTCGGGAAATATCGTTCTAGAATATAAAGCTGCAAATATAATTAACTTTTATGTAATTATATCAAGGGTAGAGTTTAGGCTTATCAGACCTCCGTGTTTTGAGTATGAAAGCCTCGCCCGTACTATGTACCAAAATCCGAATATCCGTTCGGATAAATATATCCGAAATATCCGTTTTTAACGGATATCAATCGATTTGAGATGACAGAGCAAAACAAAAAGTTCGGTGATAGTAATTACATCTAGACTAAAAAAAGACCAAGTGTACATTTAGGACTCGAATTGATGACTTTGTTCTTAGTATGATTTCGCTGTGGTTTCATTTCTGTGAGGCATGAATTGGTGATAATCGGCTTTCGCTCCAATAGAACATGGTCGGTCTTGAAACCCCCAGTAAAGTGAATAATCAATTTGGTTTTTGGTTTTGATTCTTTGGCCATCAAATATAAAATAATGAACCTTTTCGGGTTTTCTTTTCGAGAGAAAAAAACTGTCTTTGTCTTCATCGGCAAAACTAACCGAATAGAACCGAATAGGATAGGAAATACCAACCAAGGAAAGTGATCACAAGCTCTCAATGACCTGGCGATGCTAACCCTGCAAACCGTTTTTATTCCGGTTTTTATGAATTTTTAAAGTTTCTAAGGACTTTTTGCCCACCCTGTATATGCCCTTATTGTCTTTTAATATTAAACTGCATAAATGGATATAGTTTAGGTTGTTTTAAAATTAATTATGGGCCCTTAAAGTACATCGAAGAAATTTCGCAGCTTTAATTAAGCATTTTTTGAAGCATAGAAATAAGCAGATGGATAACTTAATCATAAGGGGTCATTCAAGTATTAGGTCAGCATCGGAGGGGGGGGGGGGGTTGAAGGTTGCTTACGTCAACCACCCTTTTTGAAGATATGAAATATTCTGAGCTGCTGACGAAATTTTGCTGACAAGGAGGGGGGGGGGGTTAAAAATGGCTAAAAATCTGCTTACGTAATACTTGAATGACCCCTAAGTTCAGGGGGGGATCGAAATACCAAGTGCTTCTTAAAAAAGGAAAAAAATACAGGGTGTTTCAACAAGAATCACCCGATTTGAAATGCGTACATTATACGAAAAACATTGAACACATAGACACTTAAGATTAATTTTATATAACATGGCTAATCATAAAGCTTTTTACAAACCAAATTAAAGGTGCTTATTATGTCCATCTTGAGGTGCACGGCATATGTCTATACGGTTATTCCTTAAATCTAGATTTGTTTCGTTCATGAGTCGCGCAGGAAGTCGCCATATTGGTGAACTTAGACACGGTTTGCATGTCCCTCAAAGAAAGGGGGAGATATCACGTGATCTCCAAAAAGCCTCATTGAAGAAAACCCGGGCAGCGCCAGGTATTATAGCTAGTTATTGATATTTTTATTAGATTAAGACTGTTCATTGAGTTGCAGTCTCTCCATTTAACGCACATATATTTTTTCGATATTTCCATGGGGCATATTGAAAAATTTTAAGAGCATATTTTTTTTATTTTATGCATATTTCAGCATTCTTAAATGTATATTTTAACAATTTACATGAGCATTTCTACTGTTTGGTGCTTTTAAATGCACATTTTTTAATTTTATTTTTGAGTATATTTTTTTATTTTTAGTTCCATAGTTTAGCATTATTAAATGAATGTTTCTCTTTTTGCACATATTTTTGATTTTATGTCACATCTCGGACATTTTCAAATGAAGATTTATCTTAATTTTTAGTGCATATTTCAGCCTTTTTTTTATCGCATATTTGCGTTTTCAGTGCATATTTCACCACTTTTTAGCGTATATAATCCAGGCACCACTCATCAGGTAAGGAAACTATCATCTGGACATGGAAGACCACAAAGAAGATTCAGCGGGCAGTCAGTATATGATAACCGCAGCTGCATCGGCAGTGAAAATGTTATAGATATCACGTTGAAGAATCTCACACGATATTTATTATTATTTTGCTGCCGCTGCACCGTTGTTGCACGTCCACTCGAAAGATATTACATCGGGAAAAAGAGGGAGGCGTCGTGCACTTTTATGAGTCTTGTGTTGGCTTTGGAACGCGTTGTTATTGAGCTCACCCCCTGCAATGGCTGGTTTTGATTTCAAGAAAATTATGAGGTCAAGATGTCGAGTCGTGAGCAACTACAATAACGTGCCGTTGTGTTCCTTTCTTTTCTTTTTTTTTCACTCTCGCTTACTTAGATCACGAACTAATTTCCGATCAAGTTTTGTATACGTTTCACTTCCAGTGATCCGACCTCATGCAACCAGAGAGACAGAGAGAGAGAGAGCAATACGGTCAGATACAATAGCCGCTGGTCAAGTTATTGAAGCGGGGTATATCCATATACACGCTCTAACACGTGTGCTTTGTTTCCTGAATCGAAGGGAGAGAAACGAGAAATTGTGCGTATTTGTATCTATACGAAATTTTGGATCAAAAGAATCCGACTATCTAGGACTTTTTCACGAATTGTTTTTTGCCTTACGTACGATTAATCGATCTAAGTTTCAGACAAGCATTTGGTCAATGTTTCAGACAAACTTCCTGTCAATGTTTTGGTTCAATACTAGACAAAAATTTTTGGTCGATGTTGCATGCAAACTTCCAAGCTTCGAAGCTTCCAAACTTCGAAGGTTTTCGAGTCGCAAATACGAGCCGGTCTCCCATTTGAAAAAATGTCTCTCCGCAGAGAACAGGCAGACCTATAACATGATACTTACATAACATTAACATTCAAGCATTTACCATCTTTACTCCAAAATAGGGAAGATTCGTTGGAGATTCCGCTGAGGAATGTGTACGAGGTGCATATACAGTTAAGTAGTGGTGGTGGTGGTAGTAGTAATAGTGTCAAACGTCCAGTCAAACAGTTGCAGTTAAAGTTTCTCACAATCTTTCAAATAGAAAACAGAGGGTGCATGAAAAAAAAAAAGTATAGCAGTTGAAATGATTTTTGTGTTTGGGAATCCTCTCGCTCTTTATGGAAAAGCTTCTTGAAGGCTGGCTCATATTATAGCTGCTGAACGTTGAAAAAAAAGAAAGAAAATCAGTTACAGCCGACCACTACTCTGCTTTCTATGATGGCTCGATCCCCAAAGGCTGAGCCAAAGCTTCAACTAAAACTTTGACCGAAATTCCCATAAAAACAGCTGATGAAGATTGTATCTCACGAAATGGTTTTCCGAATTCGCTTTTGCCGCGCGATCGATGAATCGCAAAGGAAAAAGGTGTATCAATGTCGGCCAACAATCGTTCTCAATATCAATGGTGTTTTTTTTTTCGGATGAAGAATGCACGGTCGACGATAAACGCATGTCAATCATTTTTATAAAGGAAATGATCGGTAGAAATAGATCAATGACATTAGTGTAAGCATGGGAGAGTCGATCACTCTTCTATATTAAATCGGGTCGGTGACCTTATTATCATTATTATCATCATCACCATCATTATTAGGTATTATTTTCATCAGCTCTTGAACGTGAAAACCTCAAGGATTAGTCTTATTACCTTATTATTATTTTATCGAACATTAATTGATGTTTTTTTATCGCTTTTTATCTATTTTCAAAAAAAATAAACGACTAGAAAAACGATGGAAATGTCTTTAAATTTTACGATCAAAAATGTTGAATTTCTATACGGATCATTATGATCTATCTCGTTTGTAATTTTATCCGATTCAATGACAGGAATAAAATTTGGAGCTGGCCTTTAAGATGCAGAAACTCCTTTGAGAGTACACCACCAGGACCTTTTATGGGCCTATTCAGGCATGGCCATCAAATGACTTGCATATCAATTACCATCAATATGAGGGATGGGGCCTCAGTGAATTGTTTGCCTGAGGCCCCACGAGTCTTAAGATGGCCCTTTGCTCTACTATAGCGAAAAGCTATGCTTATAGATACCCATGATTGAACGAGACCAAAAATTGTAATTTTTTTTATTCCGGATTAAAGTCTTGCTTTTCTGAAGCCCGTAAATCATACACGAACCCTCCTGATCGAATCTATATTGAACATACAATTTAGCTGATGAGGGCGGCTCGAACAACCACAATATTTTATGCTACTGAGTACAGATCGCAAACCCCCCGTATTAATTTAAGAATCGAAATTTCCTACTTATGCATCAAGCCGAGCGGCCACAAATCTGAAATAGTTTCGATGCCGCTCACAAATAGTATAATGAGAATTTTGAAGTAATGAAAGAAATCATTTTGAAACTAATGAAAAAAATTATTTCGGAACTAATCAAAGACACAATTTCAAAATTAATGAAAGGAATAATTTTAGAATTAAACAGAGTTCAGAATTAGCAAAATGGGTAGTTTCAAAATAAATCGAAATTGTCAGAATTGGTAAGAAAGGAACTATTTATATAAAAATACTGTAATTAAAAATTTAGAACATGTGCAGGAAATAATTTCAGCATTAACAGAAGAAATAATTTCAGAATTAATGCAAGAAATTATTACAAATTTAATGCAAGAAATTATTACAGATTTAATGCAAGAAAGGATTTCATAATTAGGAGAAAAAATTCATAATATCATAACTAGTAAAACAAGTTAATTTAGAATCAGTAGAAGAAATTATTTCAGAATTTATCAAAGAAATTATTTCAGAATCGATCAAAGTAATATGTTCAGAATCGATCAAAGAAATATGTTCAAAATCGATCAAAGAAATAATTTCAGAATCGATCAAAGTAATATGTTCAAAATCGATCAAAGAAATAATTTCAGAATCGATCAAAGTAATATGTTCGGAATCGATCAAAGAAATAATTTTAGAATCGATCAAAGAAATAATTTCAGAATCGATCAAAGAAATAATTTCAGAATCGAACAGAGAAATATGTTCAAAATCGATCAAAGAAGTAATTTCAGAATCGATCAAAGAAATAATTTCAGAATCGATCAAAGAAATAATTTCAGAATCGATCAAAGAAATAATTTCAGAATCGATCAAAGAAATAATTTCAGAATCGATCAAAGAAATAATTTCAGAATCGATCAAAGTAATATGTTCAGAATCGATCAAAGTAATATGTTCAGAATCGATCAAAGAGTTAAATTAATAAGAGTTAATAAATAAATAAGAGTTGATTTAGAATTGATCAAATAAATAATTCCATAATTGATCAGCCATTTTAGGATAAATCAGAGAAGTACAAAAAATTAGTAGGAAAGATAATTTCAAAACTAGGAACATTGGAAATTCAGAATTATTAAAAAATCATAATTTCAGTGTATCTGAGATAATGAATATATTTCCAGAAACGCCGAAAATTCAGTATAATGCAAGAACTTTTTTTTCAAAATCGTACTGAAAATTCCGAATTAACGAGTCTTCAATAATTCCGGGCCTCTTGCTGACTCGCAGCACCGAATCACGACCCCGTTAGAAACCCTTCAGACGGCAAGGGACGCCAATCCACAAAGCGAAACCAACAGAAACAAAAAAAAATCTGAAAATCCTCACTAATACGGAAAAACCACATAAAAATTAATATTCTTTCAGTACGAAAAAGCTTTCAAGGAAGAAAACAAAACTAGGGGATTCACAAAAGGACGCGTGTATGGGATTAAACCTGTATATAATTAAATTCCTAAATAGACACGCCATTTATTTTCAGTGAAAGCCTGTGCAAGAAAAACTTTTTTTCGGTTCGAATTTGATTCTAATCTTGATTAAGACCAACCAACAGGGTGTTAAGTAGGACAGTTCCTGCAATATTTTTGTTTACGAAACCGGGAAAAATAAATGACAAACCTCACTTTTTTTATCAGAAACAATCTCTTACCCGCGAAACGTTGCAATTTTTAACCGTTTCCTCTAAAAACAAATTGGATACGTAAGCTTAATTTTCCGTGTGAAAGTGATTTTCTTTTCTTATTTAATATTATGAGAAATATGAATCCATTGTGTGAAACCAGATTAGGCTTGGGCCTAATCAGTTTCCCCTTTGTGTTTTCGGTTTCCGTTATCGAGGGTTCAATGGACAAATGTTATTATTATTATTAGCATTATTATTTTGATGTTATTACTTAAAAATGTATTTACCACCATGAGGTTTTTTCCCATTTTTATTCAAAATATACCAATTATGGCTTTTTTACAAATGGTTCTGACCCATTTCTGTTATGCTTAAGAGGGAGAAAAACATTATATATTCTTGTTTTTTTTTTTTTCAGTATTTTTCTCAACGTGAACAATGTGGTTTTAACTAAACTGTCGTGTCACTAGGGTGTTACTTAGGTCTAGGGTTTCACTGAAGAGATAACGAAGTCGGTTTTGACAGTATTTTTGAAGTGGTTGCCACCCTTTTAGAGGTATTGAACACTGTGATAGCGAAATACCAAAAGAAATGCTCATTTTAACGTTGGAATCTCTTGCTGGTGATTCAAAAACTAGAATATATGGCAGTTCTCACAAATCACGTATTTCCGCCAAAAAAACTAATAAATTATAAGAGAAAAATTAAAAATAAAAATTCCGATAAAAACCAAGAAAACTCAGATTAAAAACTAAAAATATTGGGGGGGGGGGGGGAATTTGGGAAAAATAAGAAAACTCAGATTGAAAACTAAAAATTCAGATTAAAAACCAACAATTCAGATTAAAAACCAACAATTCAGATTAAAAACCAACAATTCAGATTAAAAACCAACAATTCAGATTAAAAACCAACAATTCAGATAAAAAACTAAGAATGTGGGTTAAAACTAACAATTCAAATTAAAAAAAACTAGGAAAATCCTGATAAAAACTATCAAGAAATTCAGATAAAACTACAATAAAGCCAGATAAAACTACAATAAAGCTCACATAGAAAAACTGAGAAAAATATCGGCGGGAAATTGTAAAACATTGAAAACGAAGAAAATTCTGATAAAAACAAAGAAAATGAGGATAAAACAAAGAACATTCAGATAAAGCTCAAAGAACATTCAGATAAAGCTCAAAGAACATTCAGATAAAGCTCAAAGAACATTCAGATAAAGCTCAAAGAACATTCAGATAAAGCTCAAAGAACATT
Source organism: Pholcus phalangioides (assembly GCF_987345545.1). Taxonomy (NCBI): domain Eukaryota; kingdom Metazoa; phylum Arthropoda; class Arachnida; order Araneae; family Pholcidae; genus Pholcus; species Pholcus phalangioides. Next base: position 19,779,831 of record NW_028301615.1, on the reverse strand, counting down.
CAGATAAAGCTCAAAGAACATTCAGATAAAGCTCAAAGAACATTCAGATAAAGCTCAAAGAACATTCAGATAAAGCTCAAAGAACATTCAGATAAAGCTCAAAGAACATTCAGATAAAGCTCAAATAAAATTCATATAAAAGCAAGGAAAAATGCAGATAAAGGGCAAAGAAAATTCTTGTAAAGGGCAAAGAAAATTCTTGTAAAGTGCAAAGAAAATTCGGATAAAGGGCAAAGGAAATACGGATAAAGGGCAAAGGAAATACGGATAAAGCTCAAATAAAATTCAGATAAAAGGCAAAGAAAATCCGGATAGAATTTACGAAAACTCAAATAAAAAATCTAAGAACATATTAGTGAAAAAGCCGATAAATAAAGAACTTAAGAAAATTCAGGTAAAAACTAAGAAAATGTAATAGAGGAAAAAATCAAAATTCACATGAAAAAATCAAAATTCACATGAAAACCAAGAACATTTCGATAAAAAACTAAGAACCTTCACTTCAGATTTTTTAAAAAAACCAAGAAAGACCAGATAACAATGAAAACCGTAATGCATTCAGAATGCTCAACGCCCAAGCGATTCGTGTCGGGAGTGGCACGTGTTCACATGTCAAGTTGTTACACGTCTGCCTTCGTGGGCAAGGTTCAGATTCAAGTAGGGACCCTCTGCTGTGACACTTTGCTCATCTGTCACAGAGGAGGGCTCAAATTCGACTGACTAACGCTCGAAGTTGGTACTCTTCACAAAAATCCACACACACACACACACAATTAAACTTCTTAACACTCAGCCATGGCCCCCACATCCTGGTGCAGGGCCCCGGCTGGTATCTTTGGCGGGCCCCCAAGACAGACTTTTCACGGGGCCCTTCTACAGTGAATTTATAGCATGAAAAATCAAAAAATTATGGTAACTGTCCCGGGCACCAGGGCTACAGCCCCCCCCCCCCCCAGCGATATCCAACCCAATAGGGTAAAGGGCTTATATTCCTCAAGGGACAGAGTCCAGGTCTGGTCGGGTCTGGTCTGGAGGGCTACAGCCTTGTTAGCCCCGTTGTGGAGGCCATGCACCCAGCTGTGAAACTGTTTTAAATTGTAATTTACACAAGACAATAAGTGATTATTAGAGCCTGGATTATATGCAAATGCATATGTGTATTTTGGTCTTTTTTAGCATTAATGCATATAAATGCATAAAATCAAAAAAATTCAGAATAAGTGCATATTTTTGAAGGTTTATTTAAGCCCAATCACATTTTGTTTGAATAATTTTTCAAATAAATATTGCATAATATTTTCATGCCCATCAGTTATTTTTTACGCAGATGGGATTTAATGAATTAATTACAGGTGTTTGTAATATGATGTATTTTCAAAATATCAACCGTTTTATTGTAAAGGTATTTCAAAAAAAATATGCAAAGTATTCAATTTTTTTTTAGGAATACCATCGAAATTCTTTTGTTACCTAAATAGAAAATATGTAGAATTTGTTTGCATATACTGTTTGTACATATGTGGAGAATTTTTTTTGTAAATGAATGCACCAAGAAATACAAAATATTAATTTTAAAAATATATCTGCTTTCTTGCATGCGATTTTTTTTATATACGTTCTCTCATTTTTGGTACATATTTTGGAATTTTCAACCTTTTCAGTGTTTTTTAGTGCATACTTTGGTTTTTTTTATGTATATTTCGGGTTTTTTTTATGCATATTTCGGGTTTTTTAACGCATATTTAGTTATTTTTAGGTGTACATTTTGGTTTCATATTTGCACATTTTTATAGCATATTTCGCCACTTTTTTAGCTCATATAATCCGGGATTTAGTGATTACATACCACCGAAGCCACGCAGAGTAATCGAGCCCCATTTCCAGGGCCACTTGATTGCATTGGCCAATTCTGGCAAGGTCCGGTTTTCTTGTGATAATGAGATTTGGTATGATTTTCTAGAATATACATAAGTATAAAAATAAGTTGGCAGATATATATATGACGCTCGAGCTAGGTGGGGACCTCTTGCCCGAGAGGCCATGGTGCGGTTAAGGCGTCTCTGGCCATTTCCCATGAAAAATAACAAGCTCCTCATTATCATCATCATGCAATGGAAGGAGAAAAGAAATACTTTTTACGATACTTTTCGAATTAGAAAGCTTTTCATGGACCATTCAATACCCGAATAGTCAGTAAGGGCTTCATTCTTCCCAGATACTCAATAATAGTTTAAATCCTCGAGAGAACTTAAATAGGCATGTACGTCTCTTAAGGCCGTATAGTCAAAGCATAATAGGAAAATCTCTAACCTTAATTTCTATGGTTGTAATTAAAAAAAACAACTGAAAAATGTATTATTACAAATGCAATCAAATAAGTAGCAAACCCTAACTTTAATTGTTGTGTAGGCCTAACACTGTTTTTCTCACGGCTTCTATTTTGACCTATTTCTTCTTTTATTTCCCAATTCATTTCTCCGCTTAATTGCTCAGTTAGTTAGTTAGTTAGTTATGGCTATTCCGCGAAGTTTTTTCGACGCACCGGTTCCCAGTACGGTATCGAGTCCGAGTTCTCTTTTTTTTTATATTAATACTGCGATACCAGAGAGAGAGAAGACCGCTAATTACGCAATATCCTCAATTAGCAACGTCGATCGTTGTTGGTTAGTTAGTTAGCTCTAAGCGATGGACTATGTATGTAGGCAATGGAGGGCAGTGCTATGCATCGAAAAGAGAGAAGCTTTGACCTCTACGTGCTTCTATTTTTTTGTTGCCCTCAAGGGCTTTTGCTCCTGCTGCAGGGCATCGTGGCTTGTTGTTTCCGTAATAAACATCTCGGGGTCACACACACACACACAGCCAAATAAGACAATATTGTCTTATTTCTTGAGAGAGAGAGAAAACTTTCTCGACGTCACGGAACAGTAACGTTCCGTAAAATGAAATAAAAAAATTTTTTAGTATGCTTTTTTGAGATTGGGATATAAAATTTTTCTCGTTATATAGAGAGGAATCATCGTAAAAAAAAAATTACTTCACATATTTTTACGACTTGGGAGGTCACGGAAAGGTTATTAGAGTTGGTTTGGGTTATATTTTTCCGGGAAGATGAGAGTATGGCTTTACTGAAGCCTTGTGGGAAATAATCTATGGATGAGAAGTACGGTATTTTCCGATTTTATTATTATTTTTTTAATATTGTCACTTTTATTGAGTTTTCCCACTTTGGATAAAATTTATTTAAGATTTTGAAATTTTTTTTCACATACGAAAAAAATTTAAAATAAATCAAGGCAATTTTTTTCTCCAAGTTTTGTGTTATTGTGAAACTATTTTTAATGTATGTTCTTATACTTAATTTTATCAAATCCTGTACGAATTATTTAATCTTTTAAAAGAAAACTGTATTTTCTACTCAAATTGTCTTCGTAATTTTTTGATTTTTTTAGTTTTCCGTTTTAAAGTTTATTTTTTTTTTTTTTTTTATCTTACATTTTCTGTTTTTAATCTAAATTTTTGTGATTTTTATCCGAATTTCCCTATTTTCAATGGGAAATTTATTCAATTTTAACCTAATATTTTTTTTTAGTAGTTTTTTTTTCTGAATTCTCTTGATTTCTATCAGAATGTATCAATTTTATCCTCATCTTTTTTTTTTTTTAACTTTTTGTCTGAATTCCCTTTATTTTTATTTTTATTTTCCTTACTTTTACTTTTACTTTTTTCCGTTGCATTTTCTAATTTTCTATCTAGTTTTTATCTGAATTTTCTTACTTTTATCGGAGAAAGTAAACTCAAATTTACTCATCTTTTTCTGTTTTTTTTTCCGAATTTTCTTTATTTTTATCCGAATTTTTGATATTTTATTTGAGTTTGCTTCGTTTTTTTTATCTGAATTGCTTGAATTAAATGGGTTTTAATTTGAAATTTTTTCCCATGTATTGAGAAATTGAAACTACAGTGCATCCCACTTATAACGTTCCCACTTAGAACGTTTTCTCGCTTTTTACGACTGATTTTTGTGGTCTCAAATATAACTAATACTCATTGAGATTTCTCGTTTAAAGCGTTCTCCTGCATACAGAGTTTTTCCATGGAGGTTTTTGGAAAAAACGTTATAAACGGGGTCAACTGTATTTGAACGCTAAAAGAGTAAATAAATATTCGAAAGTATAAAAAATGAAATTGCTACATGAAAAGAAAGAGTTTTAAAACGATAGAAGTTAAAAAAAATTCAAAAAACTGAAAATAAATTAAACAAAAAATTAAAGAAATATTGAATAAAAAATTGAATAAATTGAAAATAAATGTTTGCAAATAATTGAATAAAAAATTAAAAAATTTAACAAAAAAAATCAAAATTAAAAAAAATTGAAATGGAAAATTACATAAAAGTTAAAAAAACAACATGTTAAAGAAATTGAAAATAAATTAAAATAAAAAAATTGAATAAAAAATTTAAGAAATATTTGAATAAAATATTAAAAAAAATTAAAAATAAAGCTATACAAAAATTTTAAATACTAACAATAAAGAAAAGTGATTGAGTGAAAAATATTTTTGGACTAACATTGGATTTAAATTAATTAAAGAAAATTAATGTTTTTTACTTTAAAAAAAATTATAATTTATTTATATTCACCTCAACTTTTTGCAGAAGAGAAACGCATATTCTAGACATTTAATACAATTTTCCCTAGAAAGTAAAAAATTATAAATTGTTCAATATTTCCAATGACTCCCACGAAGAAAAACACCTCCATTACGACCCAAAACCTTCAATATCTCATCGCGCATATTGTGGAAAAATTTTATTCACTCAATAATAACAAAAAATGGGAGAAACTCGGCATTATAAACGAGGTCATCATCATCAAAGAAAATACTTTCGTTATAAATCGCTTCCATTATTTCCATTATTTATATTAAAAAAAAAAACAAGTGACAAATAAAACACGTAAATAATTCAAAAAGAAACAACAACGTGTCACAAACTTAATCATTTCTCTCTTTCGCATCTCTGACCCGAAGTATACAGGTAAACATGAATGGACACATGCCATTCATTTAAGAGGGAAAGGACAAAAAATAAAGTTCCTGGACATGAATTTCCATCACTAATTCGCTCGAAGGAGAAAAATAATAATAAGAAATGGGAAGAAAGACATGAAATGGGTCAAGGAAGTCTCGCGGACACAGTTTTCTGGATCGACGGGTTTTTTCGCGTGTGTGAAATAACGTGCGAAAGATTATGTATTATGTATGTGTATATAGAGAAACAATTCGTTGTCCGAGTCTCGAGACTCACAAACAATGCGAGGAATCCTCGTGGAATTATTTGAAGATGAGACACAAACGAGAAATTGTGCCGAAAGCGTGAATGAATTGTCCAGTTGTCTATGTTATCTCAGGAATTTATCTTTTATGGTCAGACATATAAAGGACGGCTCTTAATATTATAGAAATATGTGGACTCGTCAACTCTGTCATCGCAACAATAACAATCTTTAAGAAATCTCAAAAGACAATTCCGTGGTTTTTTTTCTCCCTTCAAATTGTAAAAATACTTCCGGGGTCGGGACAGTCCTTTTGTACATTCCGTCTTGGTCAAATTTGGTCATTGCGAATGGACGTATCATTTTATAAATCAGACGTGTCTTTATTTTGGGTTATTCGTGATTCTTTTCTCGTGGAATTTCTTTGAAATTTCAACCACTCAACGTTTTATCCTGAGAATACTCGGGGAAGGTCATCGTTCCCACTTGATTTGCATCTATGCCCTTCGATGTGATATTCTAATTATTATGAAATGAAAACTCTTTCAGTCTTATTTGTTATATGTATGTTTCTTTCAATTTCCGAAATAAAGCAAATACGTTTACCATATGGAAAATAATCTTTTAAAAAATGATTTCATTATTAAAAAAAAGTGGTTAAAGAATTTTTTAAAAAGATAAGATACTGTTGTCATCAGAGAGTTGATATTAAAAAATTTAAGTTGTTTAATATTATTATTAATTTATTTATTATTGTTATTAATTGCTGATTGATTTATATTATTATTATTTTTATCATTAACAGTAATTACTAATTTATTTCTTACTTTATATTATAAGTCATTTACATTTAAAAAATTCAAGCATATAAATATTTATTTACTGAATGAAATCTTTTACACCTATGAATTGTAAAAATTAGTTTTCAATAAATAAGAAAATTAATAATTATTTTTCAAATTGTTAAAATATAAAGTATTCATGAAACGTTTAAAAAATAATAATTCACTTAAAAATAAGAAAACACTGAAAGTTTAAATTTGAAAAGAATTGAACAAATTTTAATAAAAAATATGTCAATTCATACATTCGAAAAATCGACCATCTATCTTTAAAAAAAACAAAAATATTTTGGAAAAAAGAAAAGTAAAAATTTAAAATAATAAAGATAAAAGCTTGGAAAGTTTAGGACTCATTTAAAAATTGGGAAATACTGTGTGAAAATCGAGAAAATTAAAAACTGAAAAAAAAAAATTAAAATGATTTTTTTTTAATTTAAGAATTTGTTTTTAACCTTATACATTAAAAATAAAATAACATAAAGTTAATTTTTTAATAATTAAATTTCTTAATTAGAAACTTTAATTACAAAATTGGAAATAAATTTCATTAAGAATACGAAAAAAAAAATTGTTTAAAAATTCTCAGAGGAAATGAAATAACAGCGAGGAAAAAATTAGGAGTATATATCTAAATGAAAAAAAAAAATTGTAATTACCAAATTTTTATTTAGTTTTTAATTTCTCTTAAATTCTCTCTGAAATTCTTTCAGCTTTCCGTCCTTCTCTTAATTTTTCCCTAAACTTAAGAAAATCTGAAATATCTTCAAACTTTTCCATTCAACACTTTTTTTCGATAAAAGAACAATACATATCGATAAACAAAATTAAGAAATTAATAAAATGTATAATTAATATAATGTATGTATTTGCTTAATTAATAAACGAAGAAAATTACCTTCCGAATTTCTCTAATTACATTCAGGTTTTTTTTCTCATTAACTCTTCATGTTTCTTCTAATTCTTTACTTTTTTTCCCCTCTCATTAAAACGAGAAAAGTTCTAAAAAAACCAAGAGATGATTGAATGACATTTGCAAGAAAACAAGACAAAAAACTCAATAAGATTTTCTGTGAAATTTAACTCTTATGGTGGTACTTCGTACATGAAAAAATGAATGAAAATTGATGCTGTTAGCATATTTTTAATGAAAAAAATAATCAGCGCAGCAATTTAATTAATTAGAGTGGACTTCTAATTCGCAAAAAGGGTTAATTAAATGGCAGTTAACATGCAGTTTGCCGCGATTTTAATGTTGTTTATAAAGAGATAAAATTTTGCTTAGAAAAGTTGAATAGTTTTTACCTTGAATTTAATTTTCAATCCTCTGAATTTCGTGTGATTTTACAAATTTCTGAACACGTAAAATTTATGAATAAGTTAAAATTTTGAAGAGTGGCACAGCTCTCAAAAAATGGATTACAATAACAGGCACTCTGTGACCCCCAAGGGACTACAAGTCCTTCCAGTTGGTCAATATAAATTTGATTCAATGAGTTAATTGGATTATGCAACAGCCTTGTTAATGTATTACTTGGTTAAATAGTTTATAAAGTCTTATTTATATTTTTAGTTTTTTTCCCTTTTTTTTCCTTTTTTAGCTAAACAAAGAAAAACATACATATATATATACATATATATATACATATATACAACATATATATGTATACATATGTATGTGTAAATACAAACATTATAAATTATTCAGTTGGCATACACGTATGGTCATATAATCACATGTATTTTTCAGTTGATAGCAGAAATGGTTATATTTTTAAAAATTTTCTCTCACCCCCCCCCCCGTTTTTTAGAATGATTTATTTTGTGTTGTTTTATGATCTATTATTGTTGTAGTATGGATTCGAGACAAGTGTTTACTGAGAATATAAATACAAATACAAATACAACGCCACAACAGGCAAAATGCCCAACGAGGTGGCTGATAAAAAGATGCCCATAAAAATATGGTTGTCATATGTTTCAAAAATACAGCAACCCCATTAAAAATGCAATTAACACAAATTACAAACAATATATACACATGATAAAATATTATACAATGCCCATAAAGAATACTTATGGTTGTCTTATTCTAAGAATGGATAGCTTCTCGATTTACCCCAACATGTTTATCGTATTTCTTTTTAAACGTGTCAATTGTGTTACAATTTACTACCTCCGGGGGTAAGCTATTCCATTTATTAACAACCCTATTGGAGAAAAATTCCCTGCGACACCATAACCTTGCATTGTCCCTCACCAATCGATACTGGTGTCCCCTTGTAAAAGCAGTCGATTGGCGGTGTACTAAAAGTTCATGGTCCATCCTATCCATCCCCTTGAAAATTTTGAACACTTCGATCATATCTCCTCGACACCTGCGTTCATCCAGTGTAAACATATTCAAAAAATGAAGTCTCTCTTCATACCTCAAGCCCCGTGTGCCAATAAGGACACGCGTAGCTCTTCTCTGCACCCCTTCAACCAAGTCTATGTCCCTCTGTAGGTATGGTCTCCAAAACCTTACAGCATACTCCAGTCCAGGACGAACTAAGCCTCGAAAAAGCGGAAGAATGACTTTAGGAGAACGCGAAGAGACCTTTTTGAAAATGAGACCAAGCATTCTATTTGATTTTTTGACAACCGCTGAACAATGTTCAGAAAACTTAAGTCGCTCGTCAATGAGAATTCCCAAATCGGTGACTCTAGTTGCATCCGGGATAGTGACACCATTCAACTCGTAAGAGAACCGTGGGTTGTTCGAACCAAAATGAGCGACCATGCACTTATCTACGCTAAACGTCATGCTCCATTCATTTGCCCATGCTGCAATCTTGTTTAAGTTGGTCTGGAGCAACTCCCTATCGCTTTCATTTCCGATTACCCCCATTAGCTTCACATCATCTGCGAATTTGCTAGTAATTCCATCGATACCCTGATCGAGTTTGTCGATAAAAAGTGAAAAAAGTATGGGGCCAAGGACACTTCCCTGAGGAACTCCACTTGTGACGTCTGTCCAACCAGAGAATTCCCCGTTCACCATAACTCGTTGCGACCTATCTCTTAACCACGATTCTATCCAATTCAGCAAGTTGCCCCCTATTCCAATCTCGTGTAAACGCTTCAAGAGTTTGCCATGTTGGACCCGATCGAATGCCTTCTGGAAATCAAGGTAATCAACGTCGACATTTTTGCTCTTACCCAAAGCCTTAGTCACGTAATCATAGAAGCAAAGGAGGTTAGTTACACATGACTTCCCCTTCCTGAACCCATGCTGATTATCCGACAATACATTATTCTCGTCTATCCACTTCACAAACTGCCTTTTGATGATAATTTCCAAAATTTTCGAGAGGGAGCTCGTCAAACTCACTGGACGATAATTAGACACCACTTCTCTACTACCCTTCTTAAATATCGGAACAACGTTAGCCAGTTTCCAATCTCTCGGGACGATACCCTCAGCAACACTACTCCTGTATATCTGTGCGACTGGCCCCAACAATTCATTAGCACCTTCCCTGAGAACCCTGGGATAGATATCATCTGGTCCTGGTGCTTTGCTTGCACATACATTTCTTAGAAGATTTAGGACCTCCACGTCTTCAACTTGAATATCGTTGAGCGTTTTATTACCCCATGCAACACCCGTATATCGAATATCATTATCTCCATTAAAAACCGACGCGAAAAAGTCATTGAAAGCACTACACATGCCTACATTGCTCTCTACTTTTGAGCCTCCTATCGAGAGGGGGCCAACTGTCCCCTTACATCCATTATTGACGTATCGAAAAAATGATTTTGGGTCAGAGCCAATGTTATCTGCCAACCTAGATTCAACTTGCTTTTTACTATCCCTTATCGCTTTCTTCAACAGTCTTCTTTTATCAGTAAACAATGATAGGTCACCTCGTCCACTTTTATACTCTCTGAATGCTCTTTTCTTTTCAAGATAAAGGTTCCGCACGCTATCCGTGAACCATAGAGGGTGTGATGTACAAACACGCTTTTTTCGAACAAAGGGTATGACGTCGTGCAAAACAGAGGACAGCTTCGTACTAAATTCTTCCCATTGACTTACCACCCCTACTGATTCCAACCGGTCTTTGAAAACTTCCGCTAACCTTCTTCGCAAAACATCAAAGTTAGTTCTCCGAAAACAAGGAACCAGTCTTTTGTTATCAACCTTACCCGAGGAAAAGTTACAGTGAAATCTGACGATACGATGATCACTGGAAGAAAACTCTTCCCCCACCGAAACATGTTCAACTAGATCCTCAGAACTAGTAAGAACTAAATCCAAAATAGCAGTACCCCTAGTGGCTTCTGATACATGCTGATACAAAAAATTTTCGAGCACCAACTTAAGAAAGTCTCTTTCATACTGATTTCCAGATGAAAGGTTCTCCCAATCAATACCCGGGTAATTGAAATCCCCTAGTATGAGAACCCTCTTTCGCTTACCCATGTAGGAAATTTCATCATGCATTTTGGCGATATAGTTTTGATCCCTATTCGGTGGATTGTAACAAACCCCAACAATAAGCTTATGACGTCTTTTGTTCTCAAGTTCAACCCATATGGTTTCAATATCACTTCTCTGCACGTTACACTCTCTAGCCTTCAAACATGATTTCACGTATATCAACACTCCACCCCCTTTCCTATCAGATCTATTTCTCAAAAAAGTATCGTATCCGGAGATGTGTAAGAAAGATTCATCCCCATCGTTTGCCCAAGATTCTGTAATGGCTATAAGATCCAAGTCCTCCACAACTATCATAGTTTCTAAAAAATCTTTCTTATTACCCAAGCTCCTGGCATTTATTAACACACATTTTAATTTGCCCGGTGGTTTGTTGTCAATCGAGAAGCCATCCAAGTCAGAGGTGGGTAATTCCCCGTCAGTACTGTTGTGATTATCATTAACTAACCCGCATTCCCGACTACGTGGTCTGGGAGTAAAAAACCTGACCTAAGACTATCGTAAACCTCCCAGACCCCTCTCTTATTTAGATGGATCCCATCCGAACGAAGCCACCTATCGGTAAATGCGGGAAGCTCCAAGAACGTGACCCCAAGTGAGGAGCAAATGTCCTTCAGGCCTATATTGAATTGGTGGATCCTACTCCTATATCCCCTACTACCCCTTGGCAGCACTGGAATCACTGCCACAATACAGTACATTGTGATTAGATCTTATGTTATTATTTGTCTGATTAGTTGCATGGTATAGGTTCATTATTTTTGGGGCTGTATATCTATAACTCTTTTGGAATAACGTTTTATTTGTTTTCGGTACTTGATATATGTTATTCAATCTAGATGAGGTTCTATTTTGTTTTGTTTCTAGCCATTTATTGCTTAAGAATGAGAATTTTATTATTCTATAAATATAGTTTTGTCTTATAGTTAGTTTGTGACATTCTGTTGCATTGTTGTTTGCAGTGGTATTTGTTATTATGGACCTTATTTTACTATATATATTATCAAGCTTTTGTATATCTGTTTGATAAGCACCTCCCCAGGCAGTAATTATGGTTTAAACTTCCGGGGCCCTATATAACCTTTCAAATAGTATCTGTTCTCCGCAACATTGCTGTAACAAATAACACATCTATATTCAACTACCATGTTCGCACCGCCATTTTCATTTACATACTGTTTTTCTCCAAATCTCTAGCGATGCCTCAAGAAACCTTAAGGATCAGTGGATGCTTTGTTGAGGAACACTGTTTTAACCCTTTCACGTACACGCTTTTGGAAAGAAATTTGGATGATCTATATTTAACAAATCGGTGACAAATCAGCCTTATGGTAGCCTATAAGACATGTTATGAAAAAAAGATAGAAGAAGAAGGGGAAAAGGGGAAATAACAGAATGAAAAAAAAAATAGAAAAACAGTTGCGGATATTTCTCATTTTATCCTCCCCTACGACGTCTCTTTCAATTTCACATGAGTATAGATTCATTCCATGTAGGGAGGAAAAATTAACAACAGGGGTATAGAAAAACGAGAAGGAAAAAAAAAGTCGGCTCATAGAGTTTCAATAAAGCTTCGCGAGAGAGAGGAAAAAAACCACAGAGAACTGCATTGAATTTATTCCACTGGCGTTTGGACGAAATATTTCGTCCGTGATCGTAAAAGATACCAAAAATTATGATGGCTAGCATTCATACACACCTCTAAATCACAGAAAACATCTCTAATCGCTGCTTCTGCTGCGCGCTCCCTGGCCCACCGGCATGCGAGGTCATCAGGATATCCACGTGACCGCACAAGTCCGGCTGATGCTATACTGAAACATTAGATATTCCGTATATTTTCCGTGTACCGTCAAGACTATTTCGAAATTTAGAGAAAAAGAAAAAAGGACTAAAATGAATTTTCGAAAACAGCTCGCTCTAACGGTCGGAAATTCATGGCGGAATTGGGAGGAAAAAGTTGTTATTTTTTTTTCATCTTTCTTCAGGTAATGGGATATAAACGAGCATTAAATTAAGACGACTTTAAGGTCTGTTTGCCACAGAGACCGTCTGTTTCAGGAAGAGTCTGTTTTAATGAGTCTTTTTCGAAACGGTGAAGGTAATCCGATCTGTCTCTTGACTGAAATTGGACAAGGGAATGATCCTTTCTCCTCTGTCTTCACGCGGAAACGGACCGTGGCTAAAATGTAATCAACCGGCAAAACCGTCAAATTACATTTTCCAATGATTCGATTCCCCCCGTTTTCAGCGTTTAGTGCTTCGTGTATCCATTTCGATAGGATGAAATCAATCGATTTGTCACGTGTCATATGGTCATCATCATGGTGTTCTGCCAATTTGTAAAAAAATTCCGTAAATTTCCCGTCTAACCCTCTATTGCATCTAATGTTTACTTTCCCTGTCCACGGCTAACATCAAGTCAAAGGTGGGTCCTGTGTTCGAGATTACCTTGTAGTTGTATCATGAACTACTGATGAAGAACTGAAACACTAAAATTAAATTTCATGGCTTTGTAAAACTAATGTGCAATAGTCCAAACTTCACGTCAGGTGTTCACTACACATACAAACACATTCCAACATATGCCAATTCGTTAGAAGTTCCATAGAGGTATATGGACGAGGTGCATGTCTGGTTCAGTAGTAGTAGTATATTTATACAATAATAAAAATGTTATAATCTTGTATAATGGATTAAAAGATTAAGATATGCAGTTAGCGCGTTGAGGGGTTAATCTTCTTTCAATGTTTTTAGCCATTTTCTAAAAAAGGGCCAAATGTGACCCACGGGCTATACTTTCTTTTGTTTTGCAGTTGTTTTGATTGTATATTTTAACAAAAAATATATATATATTTGTTCAACCCATGGCCCGCGAGCCAAATGTGGCCCTCCTGATATGGCCAGCGACCCTCAAACCTATTTTTGTTACAAATGTGAACTAAGCGTCACATTTTCAAATTACTTATGTGAACCCACATCACTGAGTAGCCCGTGGCATATTCACAAATAGTTCAAGTGGCTCGCTGCATAATATTACAAATCACTGAAGTTGTCCACGGTACATTTCCAGATCAATCAAGTAACCTGCAACATATTTACAGAACACCTCAGCTCAGTCCCAGAGCACTTAAGTTACCAGCGAAGAACCTTCAAGCGGGCTGTAGTTTGCCCATATTAGTCTAGACCAGTGCTTTCCAAACTGTTTAGCCCATGCCCCCTCCCCTTTGAACAATATTTTCTTCTCATGCCCCTCCCCCCCCCCAATCTTATTCAGGGCCCACCACTACCTTCATCCCAGATCGGGACCCTTTTTATTCATCAAATTGAGTTTAGACAAAACTAAATTTACATAATGAGCAAACATTTTATAAATAAGATCGATCTCTGGAACCCTGGGCCAGGCACGGATCCAGAAGTGGTGATCATCCCTCCCAAGAGCCAAATAAAATGTGAAAAATAGATGTAAAATTGAGACGTGACACCCCCCCCCCCCCACCCACACACACCACTCTGGGTCCGCGCCTATCATGGGCTGGAATGCGGTGAGCTTACTTCTTGCGGGGGTTTTATACATGGCCATCTCAACATCATGGGCGTCCTCTGGCAAAGTGATGTTCTTGGGCCCCCATACTTAGCTGGAAGTAACAGCTATATTCTGGAATCTTTTGCGGGCCCTCGGTCAAACTTTTAACGGGCCCCTTCTGTAGCTAATTTACTGGGTGAAAAAGTAAAAAAATGATGATAATCGTCCCGGGCCCCAGGGCTAGAGCCCTGTCAGCCCCCCCCCTCCTCCCCATGTGGGGGGCCATGACCCTAGGATATCGATATTCCGATCCCTTCGATCGTTCGGAGTTGCCATAGCTAACCATAATTACAAATGGCCATGATTATCAGAAAAAAAAAATACGCCGACTTGGTGATGATCCTGAATCATGCCTTTTCTTTGGCCAGGTATCTCCAGCCACTTCACGAACTGGCAAGCCAAAGCCCGAATTTCGGGAGGGATCAACTGTCCGACTTTCCGATTCCGCATGAGAACCATTGCAGCGGCAAGATTAAACACATAATAAATTTCAATTGGTTCCTCAGAATACTATCATGAAGAAGAAAGAAAGACCTCTGACCTTTGTCAGTCACGATGCTTATCTAAGCAAAAGATATTGTACATGATGGCATGAGTGGACGGCCATCGTGATGGACAAGATATCCTCCTCCTCCTCCTCCTCCTCCGCCCCGAGAGGGGAATTCATGTTGCCCCCGTCATCACAATGAGATCATAAATAAAGATTCCGAGATAAGGGCCATGTCAGAGACGGATCGACATCGGAATCTTTTTTTTTGTTTGTTCAAAGTAAAACCAGGATTTATTGTGTCTCAGGAGATGAATCTTGTCACTGTCTTATCTCAAAAACTTTTTGCCCCCCCCCCCCCCTGCATTAGAAAAATAATGAGTGAGTGTGTTTTTCTTGTTATTTCCATTATCTCTATTCATTTATATACATTCGGGATTTTTTGCCTCATTAATATCCGTCTTTATGTAATCCGGGACATTCTCAGAAGCGAATTTATGCTTTTGCCGCCGCCCCCCCCCCATTGCAGTCTAATTTCCTTGACCACTCATTTCTCGAATTTTCCACTCTAGGGCTAGTCCGCTTACCAAGGGCCTGTTTCTCACATGGACAAACCGGGCACGTTCCTACAAATTTCCAGGGCCCTAAAATTTGCGGGTTTTTTTTGTATATTTTATACACAGCCAGCATGTCCCCCCCCTTCCCCTACGTACGCTCCTGCCTCAAAGAAGACAATAAACATATAAGGGGCCCAAAAATTCATATTTGCCCAAGACCCGAACTTATGAGAAACAGCCCTGTAAGTATGCCTCTGTCTATGTCACTCTTTTTCTGTGTTACTCACATGCTTTCTCCCACGAGAGGTCACTCTTTTCATTCCCTCACTAGTTAGGTCACTTTTATTTCATTCCTCGCTCGTTAAGTCACTCTTTTGATAGCTCACTGACTTGCTCTCTAGGTCATCCATATGCGCAGTGTTTTGGTAACGCGCTCTCTTTCCGTCGTTCACTCACCTGGTACTGCAATCTCTGGGTGACTCATATGTTGTACACTGTTTTGATCGAGCACATCCTTGCATACTCTTTAGACAGAGAGTCACAACTAGGCACTTGATCAGCCGGCGTCAGGCACGCATTTTTTGCACCATCTTAGCTAACGGAGAGGTTAAAGTTTTAAATTTTCATCCCCTTTAGTCCGGCGCTCGGATACCAGACCCGGTTGCTCCTGTTCTTGATTTCGACCCTGCCTTTTAGTCACTCTTTTTGTCGCTCATTAACCGAGTCCGTCGCTCTCAAGGCACTCGCATGCTTGCATGTTGTTTACGTCACTCTTTCTCTCTCTCCCCCCCCCCCGCTTACACTCTCCAGGTCGCTTACTGACGTGATTCCTTGCTCTATGGGTGACTCTCTCGGTCATTCTCATGCGTGCATACCCTTTTGCTCGCTCCCATGCTTTCACACTCTTTTGGTCAGCAGTTCTCAAGTAGTGCTCCGTGGAACCCTTGGGGTTCGTGGCCACTCGAAGAAAATAAAACGATCAATAAATTTTATATATAAGTAAAAAAAAAAAATCCTACGGGTGCTCCGCCATAGAAATTGTATACTAAAAACTACTCCGTGTGTCAAAAAAAAGGTTGAGAACCGCTGCTCTAGGTCAATCACTGACATTGTCCCTCGCTCACTAAGTCACTCACATGCTTGCAGGGCCGCAAATAGTGAGGAGCAGGTAGGTCTGGTGCCCCGGGCTCTGGATTAGAGGGATCGCCGAATTTAACTTTAAACCACTACTTCCCCATGAAAAAGCTGAAATGTGTGCTTGCTCCGACTGACAAGGTTTCTAGGTGCGGCCTTGCATGTTTGTGCACACTGTTTCTGTCCCTCTTACACACACACTCTTTAATTAGCTCACTGACGTCGCTCCTTGCTCTCTAGTCACTCTTTTAGTCATTTTCATATCAGCACGCTCCCATGCTTACATACTCTCTACGTGACTTATTGATTTAGCCCCTCACCAGGGCCGTCTTAAGAGCATCATGAGCCAGCAGGCCAAATCATTTTTCTGAGAACCTACCTGGTGAATTCTCGAAAAATTTAACTACTTCTCGTTTTTCTGAGGCCTATCTTCTCTTGAGGTCCCAGGACAGTACCATTACCTCCTAGAGGTACATATTAGAGAGGTACTAGAGATGTATCTAAGAGAGTAGGCCCATGCGCTATAACGGTACTGCCCCCTCACTCTCTAGGTCAGTCTTTTGGCTACTCACATGCTTGCACATCCTCTAGATCACTCTGTTGGTTACTCCCTAGGTCACTCTTGCTCACTGATCTGTCAAGGCAAAGGGGCGGATTCAAGCGGCTTAGCCACCGCTTCTTCCAATCTACTTTATATTCTTGACCACTCATTCCTCCAATTTGCCGCCCCTCCGAAATTGCCACCCTTTGCTACAGCATGCCAAGCTTCCCCCTCCCCCAGTAAATAAGCATCTATTATCCTCATATTCCGCATGCTTTTCTCATTGCAATGAAAAAATAAATGTTTCGATGACTGAAAAACAAACAAAAAAACTGAACGTGGATGAGGAAGGAGAGAGAGAGAATCGCCTTCATCATGTGCAGTTAAAATAATAGTACATAAACTTGTTTCCCTCTTCATTTTTTTTGTCGGTTCAAGTCGCTTCACGTACGCGTGACACTGCATTAAAACCAGATATTTTATGTCGTGCGACACTTCTAATGAGCGTATGCGCGTACGAAGAACACGAACTCGCGCCGAATTCTTAAAACTTGTTAAATACCGTACAGGACGTTAACTTCTATAAGGCTCTGTAATCTTTGGTTGCGATGATGATGGTGTCTCCCATCCCTTTCGCTGCTCCCGTGGTTGAATATTTTCAGCTCATTCACACCAGTGCGATGAAAATGACGGACTGTATCAAAACACTTCATTCTCTGAAAAATCACTTTCATTAGAGAAAATCAACCTAAAAGAGACAATTTGTCTATTTACTCTGCGTCGGCGCAAGGGAACAAGAGAAAAAAGACGCATAAAGAGGGGGGTATAATAGCATTATTTCCCCATATCATAAAATGGGAGTGTAGAAAAGTGTTATAAACAGTGGCATATTTACGGGAGGGGGGGCGTTTTTAGCGGGTTATAACCCAGGGGAGCTATTTCAGAGGGATGACAAATTTGAGGAATGAGTGGCCAAGAAAATAAGTAGAATGGAAGAAGGATGGCAAAATTTGTATAACCCTAAATAAATCCGTCTCTGCCGAGACAGTAAGGAACTATGTCAGTGACTGACCAAAAGAGTGGCCTAGAGAGTGTGCAAGTATGTGATTTACCTAAACAGTGTGCAACCATGTGAACGACCAAAAAAGTGATCTGGAGCGCATGCAAGAATATGAATGACCAAAAGAATGACATAGAGCATGTGGGTAAACGTATAAATGACCAAAAGAAGAACTATAAAGCAAGAAAACATGTCCGTGTGCGTTCAAAAGAGCGACCTAAAGAGCTTGCATGCACGTGAGTGAGCAAAATAGTGACCTACAGAGTGAGAACCACGTCAGTGAGTGACCTAGAGCTTGTGCAAGCATGTGTGTGACCAAAACAATGTACAAGAACGTGAATGACTAAAATAGTTATTTAGAGACACCAGTGTACCCTCAGGAGTGAGGGAAGGTCAAGCGGGTTTTAGCACAGGATAGCAAATTCGAGGAAAGAGTTGTCAAGACAATTAGACTAGAGCTACACACAAAATTCGTGCAGCCCACAGGTGACAAAACTATAAATGCGTCTGAGAGAAACGTATAAGCGAGAGGATGCGTAAGTGAGGGATCATTGTACATTTTTCTCGTCATGTAATAGCATTCAGGGAGACTCATTTGCTTAATATAAAACCCCTCAAAAGTTTTCCTCTCTGGATATTTCAATGTTTGTCAATTAAAAGGTTAAGACGTTTTCCCGCTTGCAATATTTTTTCATGACATTTTTTCGATAAACGTTGTAATCGGGACATAGACTTGGTTGAAGGGGTGCAGAGAAGAGCTACGCGTGCCCTTATTGGCACACAGGGCTTGAGTTATGAAGAAAGACTTCATTTTTTGAATATGTTTACATTGGATGAACGCAGGTGTCGAGGAGATATGATCGAAGTGTTCAAAATTTTCAATGGGATGGATAGGATGGACCATGAACTTTTAGTACACCGCCAATCGACTGCTTTTACAAGGGGACACCAGTATCGATTGGTGAGGGACAATGCAAGGTTATGGTGTCGCAGGGAATTTTTCTCCAATAGGGTTGTTAATAAATGGAATAGCTTACCCCCGGAGGTAGTAAATTGTAACACAATTGACACGTTTAAAAAGAAATACGATAAACATGTTGGGGTAAATCGAGAAGCTATCCATTCTTAGAATAAGACAACCATAAGTATTCTTTATGGGCATTGTATAATATTTTATCATGTGTATATATTGTTTGTAATTTGTGTTAATTGCATTTTTAATTGGGTTGCTGTATTTTTGAAACATATGACAACCATATTTTTATGGGCATCTTTTTATCAGCCACCTCGTTGGGCATTTTGCCTGTTGTGGCGTTGTATTTGTATTTGTATTTGTATATGCGTGGCCTAAACGTATTTGCGTTATCAGAGTTGTGCTTTGTTTCGTGTTCTTGGTGGTGCAGCCATTTTCTTCCATATTTTGAAGTGAAGATGGGAAATGCTTGAATTTTGATGTTATGTAATTATCATGTCGAACGTCATGTCCTAAGTCTGCAGAGAGACTTTTGCAAATGGGGGACCGGCTCGCATTCGCACCTCAAAGTTGGAAAACCGACCACCACTGTGCCTCCAACTGGGTTTCGAACCCGGATCCTCATGATGAGTCCATCAAAAAGACATTGCTGGATTAGTTTCGTTGTTTATGATTTATTATTATGTATGTAATATTATGCGATGGTCTTTAATCTTTAACATTGGTCAGTACCGTCGAGACGAAAAGGACTGGGAACACACGCGGATCCAAGACGATGTGTTGGGAGGTGCGAATTGCGTATGTTCGTTGGATCGTCTTGTATTTTTCGGGACTGGCCAATTTTCCCATATTATTCGGCTCTTGGGAGGGCCGGGCCGATTATTCCTATCGACCCCCACTCCCGTCGAGCGAAGACAGACATCTTCAGCTGTTAATAAAGTTGAGGCAGAAATCTCCAGCTGTGAATGGGGTGGAGGCAGGCATCTTCAGCTGCTAATGAAGCTGAGGCAGAGAATGGAGCGGAAGTAGATACCTTCAGTTGCGAATGGACTGGAGGCAGGCAGATCCAGCGCGATATGTATCGAAGAAGTGTCTTATTCAGCTGTTAATGAAGCTGAGGCAGAGATCTTCAGCTACGAATGGAGCGGAAGTAGATACCTTCAGTTGCGGATGGACTGGAGGCAGGCAGATCCAGGGCGATATGTATCGAAGAAGTGTCTTATTGGTGCATTGGATCATTCCGTATTTAACATGACAGAAAAAATTTCTCTTACATTATTCGGCTCTTGGAGGGGGAACCGAATAATGTAAGAGGCCCATTCCCCCTTCCCCCCCCCCCGCCATTATTCCTTCCTTTTATTTAAAAAAAAAAGGCCAAAACAGCAAGACCAACAACGGAAGTGATTTCTCAGAAGAAGAATACGAAATCGAAAATGGCGGTTCGTTAATCAACGATCGTCGGTGGTGGTGGTGATGAGGTAAAAAAGAAACCAAAATGGCGCCTTTTTTGGGGATGGCCCAGGTAACCAGCGATCCTCATCGATAGATAGATAGCCTGTCCTCGGTGAACCGGAACGAACAGGTTTTTATTGGCTTATGAAAAGAAAGCAAAGCACGGAAAAATAATAAAATAGAAGAAGCACCAGATAAATAAATGGCGTTCAATGCTAATATGACGGCAAGTTTGAGGTACATCCGGGGATTATTTGGTTTTTGCCAGCCTATCTTATCTCTTCCACGGTGTTAATTTGTGACCTTGTGGAAATATTCCAAACATTCGTTCTAATTTTCCAAATATTTATGTTATTATTATATTTAGAAAAAAACCCGTGAACTCGTATAGATATCCATGACCTCATGTTTTCACTGGTGTAATTACTATTAACCAGTTCATTTTCTCATGGAAAAGAAACCCAATTCCTTCTTTTTATTCCATGAGAAATCACTTTAGATGTGTTTATTTTATTTTATTATGTGATTTATGACGTCGGGAAAAAGCGCTATATCGAGTGATTACGCATGCGCAGACTAGATTTTCACCCCGTGTAAAATGGCGAATCTAATGGGGATTTACAATTCTAATCGAATCGAAGTACTGTTACAACAGGAACTTGGAATCATTTTGATTATTTCCTGGTTCCTAATTATTGATTGCACTGCTCAACAATGATTTTGTTCTCAAAGATATTTCAGTGATATTAGTGTGGTTTTGGGAGGCTAATTCCATATCTGGCTTTGTCTTCGTCAGATTGGCTCTGTGAAAGTTAAATTTCAATGGTAATATACATAAGCATCATACAAATCCCATTGAAATTTAAGCTGTCCATACTTCCACACGCACAATGAGACAACCATAATTTTTTATGGGCAGTTGTATTTATATTTTTCCATAATTATTTGATTTTTATTGCTCTAATTGGGTAATTGCTGTATTTTTGATGTAGTTTAGATTATATTCGGCATGCATGAGCATCTTATTTCAGCAACCTCGTTGGGCATTTTGTCTCTCGTGGCCTTTGTATTTGTATGTATAAATTGTGCGTTTTATATATATAAATACAGTAAATCTCTACTGGCAAAAATATTTAAGTGAAACTTAATATAAATAATAATATTGAGGCACCGGATTATTTCCTGGTTCCTAACAATTGTTTAAACTGCTCAACACTGATTTTGTAGTCAAAGGTGTTTCAGTGATTTTAGTTTGATTTCGGGGTGCTGATTCCAAATCAATCTGGCATTGATTTTATCAGATTGGGGCTCCAGTTTCCGATTTAAAATGAAAATCAAATTTTATTGGTAATGCATAAGCAGCATACAAATCACATTCAAAGTGTGCGAAAAATGTAAATCAATAATAAACTTAATATAAATAAAGACCACTGATTTCTGATCATGATATGAATGCAATAATACAGGATGTTCCAAAAAGAATCATCCGATCCGATATAAAAAAAATCATAACTATTCAGCTTGCTTTTAATTCGTTTTGATCGAATAATGTGTAGGTAGAAAGAGGGAAATCTCGAGATTCACGCAGTTGCCGACAGATAGCGCTAATGCTCTTTCTTCTGCCGCCACTTCAGTGTTTGTCAAGACTGGCTTTTCCCAGGGTTAGAAACCAATTCGGGTGACTTCATTTTCCTGCGGGACGGGGCACCACCAAACTGGAGCTTGGACTTCCGAGAATTTTTCAAAAATTGCATTCCATTCGATGGATCGGCCTTACGGGACCTGACGATTCAGTTAAACATCACTGGCCTCCAAGATCGCCGGACCTCACAGTGTGCGATTTCTTCTTGTGGGGGTTTATAAAAGACTACGTTTATGTGCCTCCCCTTCCAGCTACATTAACCGAACTGAAGGTACGCATAACAGCAGCAGTAGATGCAAACATGCTCGCAAAAGTTTGGGACGAATTTGACTACCGTACAGACATATGCCGCACATTCAATTCGATTTGTAAAAAACCTTTACGATTAGCCATGTAATATAAAATTAATCTTAAGTGTCTATGTTCAATATTTTTCGTAATATACGCATTTCAAATCGGGTGATTCTTTTTGAAACACCCTATATATTGAGCTATATACAATAGAAGAATAATTGAAAAATTGAAAGTAAAAATTCGACGCAAATCGTGGTGGCTGCAGACTGGCAATGTTGAGAGCATGGCCCCCACAAGGGGTGGGCTGACAAGACTCCAGCCCTGGGGCCCGGGAGGATTTTAATAATTTTTTTGTTTTTTCACGCTATAAATTCATCAGAAAGAGGGCCCCGTGAAAATCTGGTCAGAGGACCCGTAAAAGATCCCAGCCTAGAGGGCCCTGCTTCAGGATGTGAGGGCCATGGTTGAGAGTATGCATTATCTCAAAAACTACGCCAATTCGGCAAAAAAAACCCTAAACCAGTTTTAAAATCTGCCGCCCAAATATACCCTAAAACCGTTCAAATTTCCTTGGGAACATAAAAATTTCTCTTTTTTTTGTTGAGCAGTGTTATACATTTATTTGTCTACGCCAGGAGTTTCTAAACCGCCAGGCTGCAGCTGAGTAGCAGGCCCTGACATCGGTCAAACCGGGCCGTAAGTGATTCACTGTTTCATTTTTCTCCCATTTGTTGCACATAAGTTGTATGTATGACTGGACGTTTCCCTCACAAAAAATAAATCAACTGGGCCGCGGGCTTCGAACCGTCTGAACAAAAAGACTACTTTTTTTACGCTTATTTAGGGGCCATTCAAGTATTTCGTAAGCAGATTTTCAGCCATTTTTGACCCCCTCCCCTCCCCCTTATCAGCAAAAGTCAGCAAAACACTGACTCCCCCCCTCCCCGTCAGCAGCTTAGAATATTTCATATCTTCAAAAAGGGGTGGTTGATGACGTAAGCAACATTCAAACCCCCCCCCCCCTGTCATCAAAAGTCATCAAATCCGAAACCCTCTCCCCACCCCACATCGATGCTGACGTAATACTTGAATGACCCCTTATGATGCCACGTGTTGAATAACTAAACTTCTTGAAGTACCCTCAGAGACTCTCAATTTTCGCATTCGGTTGATTTCATTCCGTATTGACCAATTATGGTTTATCTTTCACAGGTTTTTTCCCCGTAATATAAAACTCACTCTCTTATATGGGCAGGCTGCCGTAGAATTTGGTTTCAGAACAGGGATTTTCACGTCAAAAAATTATTTGGTGAATGTACCCTATGGAGAGAGAGATGATTGTATAATAATCTCATAGACTGCTTTTTGAGTGGTATTGAAACATCAAAGAGGGCCGCCACCACTCAACAAACGATAAGGACTGATCACGTCCGGATAAAAACACCACGGTAAAAACATTGAACAAATGAGCCATAATTTCTCCGAAGTTCGGACATTTGCCCATTAAATATGCTTTGCTGGGAAGATATTATTCCACTAATGACTCACAGTGGGCATAATTACTCATGTGTTTTGGCAAAACAAAAGGCACTGCGACAGTTTCTGCTCGAAATGAGACTTGCTCTCTCAAATTTACCAAATCTTAGGGGTGCAGTTACCCGCCTAACATTAGGTAACAATGATACTTCACACACTCTAATGAACAAAGCTATAATCTGTGACCATTTTTTCTTATTCCCAGAAATAAAAGCTAAAGTAGTACAGCTACCCAAGTGCTGGACCAGACAAATACAAATACAAGGCCACAGCAGGCAAAATGCCCAACGAGGTGGCTAACGCAATGTTTCCAACGCCCCCCCCCCCCCGTTGGGAAACACTGCTTTAGGAGAACGCGAAGGGGTCATAGAAAATTAGTTCTCCAAAGCATTGGATGAACTCTATGAATTGAAAACGTTTGCGAACAGAGGATAGAGAGTCAAAACTAGAAGACTGAAATGAATACTTTTTCTTTTCACAGCTTCAGTGAACTTTTGTCCAGCTCCGGACACTTTCGATTGATGATTTGTTGATTGAAACTTCTGATATCAGTTTATTAGGTGCATGCACGGTTTGGTATTGGTAGCTCTAATTAAATTGGAATGAAAAACTTGAGAAGAAAAATTAAAAAAAAATAAATATATATATCTTATTTTTAAAATAAAATTACCTTGACACTTCTCAATTTTTTTCCAGGTTACAAATTATTGATTATATTTATCTAACGGTAATTATTTTTTCCGAGTAAAATGCTATAAGTACTACGATGCAATCAACGAGCTTACAGAAATATATTTATCGGACTAATAAATCATGAAAAAAGAGAAATTCTTGGCGTCCTTCAAGGTTATCGACAAGACACGTCGTAAACAAAATTTGCATATCATTTATTACTTATTCACCCCCCTTTTCTAATCAAAACAAAATTTATTCCTCTACATTCCTGGCGTCATTATATTCTAATCATTTGATTCATTATCGATCAGGAAATATTTCTTTTTTTTTTTTGCTTTTCTTCGAGATGATGGCTGTCCCTGAGAATTTCATCTTGACGTCACCGAGCACTCCCTAATTACTTGATTATGTGTACAAAGACGTTGTGTGGAAGAAATGGTGGGGGGTGAAAGGGAACCTCAGGCATCTATCAGTTGATTGTGATAAGGGATTACCTATAAGCTAAATTCAGAGATGTGCCTAAGAAACCCCGCCCAATCATTCAAGGAACCTTCTTTCTTTGGTACATGATGCATACATATACATGATACACAATGTCCAGATTCTATTTCTTTTTCCGTTGCATAATTCGTTCCGTGGAACAGAAACAAGAAACAGTTGTAATCCAATGGGTGTGTTCCGAAATTTTGTTCCCCAAAAACAATTTTTCTTCTCCTCTAGGGCTCGCCGAAAACAAGAAAAAAAACCCATCATTTATGCTGATCCTCAGACAATTGAGCATTCAATCAAAGGCATTTTTGGGGAGAATCTAGGAGGGCTTTGAGAGTCTTAAAGGCCGTGGATGCCCACGTGTAATATCCACGAGATTAAGATCGTATTGAATTTTAACTATATTTCATAGCCTTTTGTTTCATTCATGTCTTTATAAACATGAATGTATGAACGTTGTGTTTAAGCGGGGGCTATAGCCCAGGGCTGCAAATTTGAGGAATGATTGGTCAAGAAAATTACTAGAATGGGAGAAGGGCGGCAAAATTTGTATAGCCCAAGGAGGTAAAACCATAAATCCGTCTATTTCAGGCGAAAGATTACGTCAGTGAATGCCCAAACGAATGACCGGAGAGCTTGCAAGCATGTGAGTGAAAAAATGAGTGACCTAAAGATCAATAAGTCAGTGCATGACCAAAAAGTTTGCAAGCATGTGATTGATCAAAATAGCGTGCAAGCAAGCGAATAATCAGAGAGAGAGCGAGGGAACAGGTCAGTGAGTGACAAAAAGAATGATCTAGAAAGTGTGTGCGCATGGGAGTGACAATAAAAGAGTAATCCAGAAAGTGTGTGAGTATGGGAGTGACAAAAAGAGTAATGCAGAAAGTGTGTGAGCATGGGAGTGACAAAAAATAGTGAGTGACCTAGGGAGCAAGGACGTAGCGAGAATGGGGGGGGGACTTGGGGGTTTCTGGTCCTTCCCCCCTCCGAAATGTAAGAAAATGCTTAAAAAGGGGGGAAAAGATGGCCCAATCTATCATTATATATCACTTTCGTCTCCCCCCCCCCCCGAAATGCAAGTAGTCTCCCTCCGAACGAAATTTCTGTCTACGGGCCTGCTAGAGAGCGATTTTGGCTATAGCTGACCACTTTGCATACAAAGAGGTGGATTTAGGGTTTTCCCGCCGCTGGGCAACATAAATTTTGCCGCCATTCCCTCATTCCAGTTTAATTTTCTTGCCCACTCATTCCCCAGATTCACTAACCTGGCCATTGCCCGCTTGGCCCTCGATCCTGTAAATAGGTCCCTGTCTCAAAGTCATTCTTTTTATCACTGGATACGTAGAGCAAGACGACAAAACAACATATATATGGTGAAGAAAAAATATTTTTTTATGTTTTGTTAGCTTTTTTTTTACAATCAGCAAGAGGGTTTTTGTTTACTGCAAAACATTGTGGGGGTGCTCAAGCAGCAGCAGCCCTCCCCGGGTTCTGACGCTATATCAAAACATCTGTATCTGGATACCCTCTATCCCTTAGGGCCTAAAGCTTAGGCAAAACAGGTTTCCTTGACACAAGCAAAAATTGTGAGAAAGAAGGGTGGAAGCTCTACAGTAATGTACAGTATGTTTCTCCTTTACTGGCACCTAAAGGCTTTATAAATTATGTTGGTAGAGGCTCCAGCAAGATTCAAGATGCCTAGGAGGAAACACGCAGTTTTTCCTTTCAATTTTTTTTTTCCTGCGTTCGATATTTCCAAAAAAAATCAGAAATCTACATAGGAAATTTTTATTTCTGAATCAATTCCGTGGGTGCTCTGCCCTGTGATACATAGAGGTGGATTTAACAGAGGGCGCACCGGGGGAGCGCCTGGGTTCCCGACTTCTAAAGGACCCAGTATTTTTTTTTTTTTTGCGCCCGGGCCTCAACCGACTTTAATCCGCCACTGGTTCTGCAATATACTGTAGGTGCTCGAACATCTAGAGCACCCCCGGCCCCGAAGACCCTGGTCACAGGTCACGCTTTTGGTCTTGACATGACATGACCAGATTTACCCTGCCTCACATCTTTTGCAAGATATCGAAGTGTTTCCCAAAGGATGGGCGAATCTGGGTCTATTGATTTTGAAGAAACTCGAATTATTTCAACTATTCCCTGAACCAAGCAACAACGGCAAAAGAAGCTGTAACCTCTTTTAGTTACTTCTATGCTCGCACAATCTCTAAGTCACTCTCCTGGTCACTCACCAACCTGCTCACTCGCTCTATATGTTTCCAACTGGTATCCGCGAAACCTTGGGATTCAACGCAATTTTTTTGTAGTTCTGCATGATCAAACGCCACGGAACCTTTTAAAATACCCGCAACCCGTAGAGCTTTTCAAAAAAGAAGTTTCTTGTTATTAAGTTACTAATACTCGCAAAGCTGGTCTTTATGTTGAGTTGTGACGAGATGGTGTCTCTTAAAAAAAATCAGCAGATTGAAAGAACAGCATAAATCAGGGAAAGAAGCGTTGTTCGTTAGTGTTTATGCTGTTTTTCCCCAACTTTCCCCTTCGATTTTTGAATTCAAAAATATCTCTGCGAATATTGAACTTAGAAAAGTGGGGGTTTTTTTTGGATTCAGGAGCGACAGGGTAACAAGTTTCTAATTGAATTTTTGAGAACAATGAGTTCGTATAAAAAACTGTTTTTTTTTATTTTGATAACTATATAACCCTCTGCAACATGCCTGACGTATCTGAGTTCTACGCGTTATTTGGATACTTTTTCTAGTTGGAAGTATGACTCTAGAATAAACGGTTTGCCAGTAAAATGCGGCAATGGGGAATCGAGTAGTCATCCTGAATATACAGGGTGTCCCATCAAGCACAGCCAAATTCCTCGCTTGGAATACATAAAAAATGCCCAAAGAACTGTACGTATACGACCCATAGTTTTCGAGAAAAATGCGCGTCAATAAGAAGTATGAAGTCATATCCGGTGCAAGAAAAAAACACTTTATTGGAAACACGAACATATCGGTATTTGCATATGTTAACAAAAAAAGATGTTCAAAATGT
The DNA here is from genome assembly GCF_987345545.1 of Pholcus phalangioides. Lineage (NCBI taxonomy): Eukaryota > Metazoa > Arthropoda > Arachnida > Araneae > Pholcidae > Pholcus > Pholcus phalangioides. The sequence goes on along the minus strand of NW_028301615.1, from coordinate 19,751,741 downwards.
CCACTGCGCATATCGTCGCATGCATGCGTGTGCAGTGGAATGACGTCAAGCTGTCATTTGATATAGCACCGGATATGACGTCATACTTTTCTTTCGCATTTTTCTCGAAAACTATGGGTCGTACAAGTGCAGTTATCTGGGCATTTTTTATGTATTCCAAGCAAGTAATCTATCTGTGCAGAGTTTGGGTGGTCTTGATGGGACACCCTGTATATTATATGTAAGAAACATCTCTGAACTAAAACTACTACTGATACCTATCAAATATAAAATACAACTGTTGTGGTTCTTCGATTGAAATTGAGACGACCGGTTTTCATTAGTGCTCCGTATAGAAAAAGTGAATGATATTGATAAATATTTTTTGAGAAATAATATCAATTAAATTGCTAAGTTTGCTTAGAAATTTTAACAGTTGATGTTTGTGTGTGGTAAACAAGCATTAGTAAGATGCGCATAAATTTCTTTAATGATAATCGAAAGGTATATAAACTAGAATCGAAACCGCATCTTATTAATGTTACTTTACCACATAGAAACAGCAACTATTAAACTTTTTAAGCAAACTTGACAATTCAACTGATAGTGTTACTCAAAAAATATTTATCAATATCATGTCATAATCAAAAACCGGTCATCGCAATTTCAATCGGAGAATCACAAAATATGTATTTTTTATTTGACAGGTGACAGCAGTAGTTACAGTTCAATAACGTTTTACATGCAATATGATAAATATACAGTATTTATATACTTAGGCTTATTTTTAATATTTTATACATATATATATATATATATATATATAACATCATTTCAATGTTTTTATATTCACTTATTTTCAATATTTTCCAGAAGACACATTTTTACTGACAAAATTTAATTTTTACCCGTTCATAGGTTATGGACAAAAGTAACAAAGAAAGGCACCATTTTTTCCTGATTGGATAAGTATGGACGTTTGGAGTCTGAAAATGACTGAGAATTCCTCCCTGTACAGTGAATGTTTTGTTGAGCAGCGAAAAATTCCCTATATTGTATAATGTAGCATTTTATTTCCTCATATCGCGTAGATATCGAGATATCAAAATTCTGTGAGCACAGAAACAGGTCTGTGCAGGTGAAATAAAAAAGAATGCGCCTACTAATCTAGGAAAAACAAAAATCAGAGCGCATTTTCCCCCGCGAGAATCTCGGTGATCACCCTCCCTCCACAATCTAGATAAAGTCAGACTTACTGGACTGAGATATTTGGTGAGCCTCCTCTATAATGAATTTATAGTGTTATTTACTCCCTTGGGAGGGGGAGGTCATAGTGCTCACATAAACCATTGACGATATGCGCTTGATTTCGCATTCAGAAGGTGTTCACCGACAACTCGTATGAACACTCCATGATTCACAATATAGTTAGCATCATGATTATTTCTGTGAAAGAATATGTCAGAGTTTTTATACGGGAGGTTTTCTTCGGTACGGTGATGGTTGTAATCAAACCTCTTGATTAGTTTTTTGGAAATTTTTTATCCAGTAAAAGTGAGGATTCTTGGATTGCAGAATTTACGTGTACTTTACGGGACACCCAGGGCCATCTAAACACACGATTCCCGTCCGGGCACAGCCAGCACGGCAACCCATGGCCTCCGCATCTTGCAGTAGGGTTCCAACACCTTTCAACCGATGCTCCGTGGAGCCCTTGAGGCTCCGTGTGCACTCCACGGGGGCTCCGCGGCCACTCGAGGAAAATAAACAAAAAACAGTAAATTTGATAAAAATAATTATGAATATTGTTAAATAAAAAAAAAATCTGTTACTTTTTGATGTTTAAATAACAAGTAGAAGCCTACGGAGCTCCGCCATAGGAATTATATACCAGGAAGGGCTCATCGAGTCAAAAAAGGTTGAACCCCTAGGCTATAGGTACGGTTTCAACGCCATTTACGTTTTTTTTTCTGATGCGCTGATCATTTTGCAATGGATAAACGTGATAATGTTTCTATTTGAATTTTTCGAAATTTTGTTGCTGCAAACGTAACGCTGGAGCTAGAGTTCTGTTTCTCTTCTCATTCTCGAAAACATAATCGGAAACATTTATATACAGTGAAACCTCGTTAATGAGTCACTCTTGGGAGAGAAAAAATATTACTTAGTAAGTGGAGTGACTGGTTAAACGGAGTAAGCCATAGCTGTGCCAATTCCTGCCTGAGGACAATTGGGACTTCCAAAAAGTGACCCGGTAAGCGGAATGACGTGTTAACCGGGTGACCCACTAACGAGGTTTGACTGTATATCTCGAATTTCATTCGCATTAGTTGATTTTTGAGGTCGCTATAGGGGCTCGGATGTCGGCAAAGTTATTTTATGACCACCCTGTATATAAACATGTAAAACAAATAATAAGCGCGTTTTACGACACGTCAACACATTGTTCTTTCTGGAAATTTTTACCATGTCAACTTTTTTTTACAAAATTATGTTCCTTTGTCCTACAAATTCTGATTGAATATTCATTTTCCTTATCACGAAATAAAGATATATGACATGAATGTCGCTCTTCACTTGTTAATACAAGATATACGAAAGACTGGATGTTGTGAAGATATTTATTATTTGAGATGTTAATTTTTTTTTTTTTAAGGAAGGAAAAACTCATCTCTGCCTCTACCGGGAGTCGAACACGGGTCATTCGATTGCCGGACGAGTGTCCTGACCACTAAGCTACAGAGGAGATAGAGATTTTCCTTCGCTACAGCGTATATGTGCCGAACGGAACCGTGCAATGGACGGTGAACTGATCATATATATTGCTATCTGGTGGCTCGTCGTCCATGAGCGATTGGCTGATCGGTTCACCGTCCATTGCACGGTTCCGTTCGGCACATATATACGCTCTAGCGAAGGGAAATCTCTATCTCCTCTGTAGCTTAGTGGTCAGGGCACTCGTCCGGCAATCGAGGGTCCCGGTAGAGGCAGAGATGAGTTTGTCCTTCCATAAAAAAGAAAAAGAAAAAAAAATTAACATCTCAGATAATAAATATCTTCACAACATCCAGTCTTCCGTATATCTTGCAATAAAGATATGTATGAAAATTGATACTCGTGCTGCCATCTATTTCTATATCTTGAGAGCTCCCTGGAATTTATATCTGTCATCAGATGGCAGCATAAATAGTGTACTGACAATATTTTATCCGTAAAACATGACAAATGATAATTTTGAAAAAATATTCAAAATTTCTCCTTTATTCGTACATATTTATTCACTAAAATTTGAAAAAGTGTGGCGAAAATTCGAATTTTATTTTTTGTAACAAAATCATCTAAAAGTAGCTGCGGCGAATCACTTGTTTGTTTGATAAGATATCCACTCGTTGTATTTTAAGAGATCTAATCCTATTGGTCAAACCTTAGAAAGCGATTTTAAAACACTCGCGCCTGGCGAGAGTTACCATCATCATCACTATCAGCGTTCCAAATTTACTGGGGTTTGCGACCACGCGTACAAGTTGTGTGGATAAGTAGAAATAAAAGAAAAGAAGAGACAATTTGTGTGTAATTTTGTAAATTTGAAGGATTGAAATTCCTCTCAAAGAAAGGTTAGTAATAATCATTATAGTTAAATTTCACATTTAATTATTTCTATTAAGATTATATGGTAAAGAAATGCGTGTAGCTAAGTAAGCCTAAACGCGGGTCCGAACCCACACAACGCTACATTTCATTAATTTGATCGGTTGCTTATGCTATAATGCGTTAACACAAAGTGGTGAGATTTTGAAGTTATTGTTTACATTATCATAATAGCTGCCCGGGTTTACTTTTATAAGTCGAATTTTTCAAAGTTCAGCACAGGGACGCGAACGCCTCTCATCACCCCAAGTGGAAAACGTGTCCATATTGAGATAAATGCCTATCCATAAATTTGATCCGTGTAATTTTGTTTTTAGTGGTACAGTGAGAATTTCGTTTATTAATGATTACCATTTGGCAATCTCGTTTATGTGAAGAGGTAAGATTCTGAATAGCGCAATTGGTGCAGCGAATGACCACATGGCTATATTGTGAAGGTATTGGTGCTCAGACAGAAACTACCAGAACCATTGTATTCCGATGTACAGTGTGAGTTTTCTAATGTGCAAGACCCTAGCTGCAGTGAAAATCATTTATGAAATTTGAGATATAGCTGTTTCAGATCTTGACGCTCGAAAATGAGTGGATGAAACAAAAAACTTTCCCACCGCACAAAATTCAAATGAGAACACTAATTTTTATGCATTGAAAAGTGATTGGTACGGTAAAAAACCCCCATAAAATGCGCTCTGACGGTACCAGTAGCACCAGAAACTCTGGCACTAGATGCAGTCAAAATGTATGGTGCTGCAGGTACCCTTCCGATGCCATTCATGGTATATCTCTTGGCAATATATAAAAATAAGTGTTGCCGTTTTTAAAAAATTGTTGCCATTAGTTTAATTGCTGTTACGAGATGGTGAGATTTCATGTGATAGTGTTTTGGAACACACAGAATAGCGGACATACAATAAGGCATTTGCTGGTGGTGTCATTTTGATAAATCTCAGGAGGCGTGTGTGTTCCTATAGGACAGTGTCATGAAATCACCTTGTGTGATAGTGTGGGTGTCTTTCAGTTCTCTCTAGCAAGATTATTGGAAACAGGTTACCCATGTGGGCACCAACATTTCAGGTTGCTTCCAGGTACATAATTTGGGGGGGGGGGAAAAGAAAGGTTTCTGTTCCAACATGTAATTCACTGAATTCAAATGATTGTCTCGTAATATAATTGGTTTTTTTTTTTGAGCAATTTTTAAACAACAGGCAGGAGACAATGTTGTGACATCTATGATCACCAGATCTAAGCTGTTGGCATATCAAAATATTGCCAAAATATGAGCAATAATGCTGTTCTCGACTTGTGCTTATCTCAGGGCTTCATGAAAATCTGAGGTCGCCATGGCAACCTGAAAATTGACATTAGCACCCAAAGTTTTTGATGTGGTAACTAGTTCAGCTAAAAGAGTTGTGCTTGATTGGTGCCTATATATTTTTATCGATTTGTAAAGCCCTGGTTTGGACACCAATGCAATAGTGCAAGCAACTTTACATGGATTGGTTATAAACCTGAATTTCAGATGTTTTAATCCTAGAATGGTACCTATACGTCTAGTTTTATATAGATGTTATTAAACATCAGTTTCTTGGGTATCATTCTAGGGTTAACCAATCCGTGTCAAGCTCTATGCTGCATCAGTTGAATTATCGTGCCTGTGTGTGCACCCTGCTTTATGCTTATGTCAACATGGCTTAGTCTGCCAACTTTTGATGATCAAAATTGTGCAGCTAGTGCATTGGTTTTTCACCTAGTAAAAATTATATTGATGTCTGTATTTTCCATGTCTTTATTCAAAGAAAAATTTTCATGCTGATTAATTTTGCCTAATGGTTGTTTTTAATTATTTTTAGAACATGGTGCAGCGATTGACGTACAGGCGACGCCTCTCATACAATACATCTTCAAATCGAACGAGAATTTCTAAAACTCCTGGTGGAAAGCTGGTCTACCTGTATCCCAAGAAACCTGGTAAGGTACCGAAATGCGGTGATTGCAAGTTGAGGCTGCGGGGAATCGTTCATGCCAGACCGAGGAGGCTCGCTGCATTGTCTAAACGTCTGAAGACGGTCACCAGAACCTATGGAGGTTCCAGATGTGGGAAGTGCGTCAGGAGTCGCATCATCAGAGCCTTTCTTATCGAAGAACAGAAAATTGTAGCCAAGGTGTTGAAGGCTCAACAGATCGCTACTAAAGTTACGAAATAGATGTTTCATTTTCAGTTTGTGTAATTAATAAAGCAGGCTCTGTGTTTCAATGGCTGGTTTTGTTCAATTTCTTGTGTTGGTTAATTTTGTTTGGCATTGTACGATTTCTGACCTCAATGGTTTAAACTTTGCCAAGTGGATTATTTTAGATTAAAAAATTCTTGAGAAATTATCTCTTGGCATGTGCTTAAATATATAATAACCAGATGGAGGATAATCCCCGGCCCAAGTGATTTCATTGGCACTCTACCTGGCAAATTCTCAAAAAGTTCAACTAATTTTTCTGAGGGCCCCCATGCATTATGACAGCACTGGATGAACCAAGTGTCAAAAAAATTAGCCCATTTCGTGAAATAAAGGACGATTCAAATGAACTTGCACAATAAATTGCCTCTCCTGATACATTGTTCTGAATCTGCTCCTGGTTCAATATAGCCTCAGTTTAAACACGTAATATTGTAGCACTGGATTATTTTCCCCTTCGTAAGGGAAGAAATATAGAGCAGTCTGCTGAAAATTCTTAAGAGTTTTAAACTCTAATTTCCCATGTGAATTCCTGGTGTACCATTAATATTTATCTCCAGATTCAATGTTTTATGCTAGGGTTATCTGCAGGACAATAGGAACACCAGATAATGTTTTGAAATGTTCCAGGGAGCATGCTGGTGGCAAAATTTATTTCGTTGTATTCAGAAACAATGAAGAAAGGGTAAATCGTATATTGGGAATTGCTTCATATTTTTGGTATGTAAACGTAATGAAAATGATACCACTTTAAAGCAAGTTGATTTACTTCATATTTCAATGTATACACTGGGGGGAACCACCAAGACAATAGAAGTGATAGAGCAGCAGCGCACAACCTTTTCATACCTACATGCCAGATAAGAGATAGCACTACAGATGTAAAATTTTTGGTAATCTTTTGGAGAATATTTCCTGGAAGGGGAAAAATAAAAACATCTTAAGAAAGTAAATGAATGTCAAAAATAATAAGTTAAAAAATGAATGGTAAATTATTAAAAGTTAAATTTTTTGTACGGTTATATACTTATGTGGTTTGCAGAAAATATAAGTCCAGCATTTCCATTCTTTAGCACAGAATTGCTCAATAGGCAGTCTGATTATAATTATTCACAATAGTTTGAATAGAGATGTGAAATTCTCGAATAACAATCTTTTGGAGAAATATTCTTGAGGCCATTTCAATCTTAAGAATCTGACTTTTGTATTAAGATCTAAAAAATGTGCTTGGGAATAAATTAAGGGAAAAAAATAGTAACCCGATTAGATTTGTAAAAAAACATATCTTTGATTTTTCTGCCAGCAAAAGCGAATGAACAAAACATTTAAGTTGAACAACACTGTTCTCAATAGACACTGACTAATTATTCACAATAGTAGTTGCTAATCTTGCATTTTTGATAGATATATTTTTGTCGCAAATCTAAAATATTCATGATTTGCTGTCTAATTGTGAAGTGTATTAGAATTTTCCAAACTGACTGACAATCAGTATAGTTAAACAAAAACTTCGAAAGACAAACTATACATCAAAATGGCCAAAAAACCCGAAAACTTTAAAATTGAATTCTAATCAGTAAAGTTGTCAAAGCATTTTTTTTATCAAGAAAGCTTGAAAAGCTTCCATCAACTTCACTCCTGAAAATGAAAATCATTTTTGGAGCTGTATGTAAAAGAATGTAAGAAAGCAAACCCAACATGAAAATAGAAGGCAGGTGTTCATGATAAACTTGACACCTTCCAGGCTGTTATGCTGTGTTCCAGGCTTCTTTGAAGCAGTTGTTTCGTCCATTACTGCAGTGGACAACTTCAGTGCAGTTTTCGACAAGCAGGGAGATGAAACAACCTCCTTGGATGACCATTATCTACTGATGCTTTTGCTGAAGACACAGAAGAATCAACTATGTCGTGATGTCGAGGGATTCCATGTTTATGTGGATCTGTCTACATCAGCACCACTTTGCACTCAATAAAGTTGCATCAACACCACTGTCGCCTGGGACAAACAGAAATATCTGCTGTCACTGAACATGCCTTCTCAAAGAGTCATAACATTCACTTCCAAGACACAAGATATATCCTCTCTTCAGAAACATATTTCTCCTCCCAAAGCTATAGAAGATCGTTAAGCACAAAGTTAGTTTCAACAGGAAGGAAGAAGGGCTGCACTTGAGCAAGATATGGTACCTGACAATCTGAAATAACAAGATCAGGATGGTTAGAAAATCACCTCCTGAATTTTGACGCCCCCCCCCCTCCCCCATTCAAATTTGAAGACTAATCTCCACCCACCCAATCAGAAGCCACCACGTCACTTGCTGGATGACACAACGACAAGGTTGATCCTTCCATATCTCCAGCAAAAGCATCATCCAAGGAGGTTTATCAGCCACCTCGTTGGGCATTTTGCCTGTTGTGGCATTGTATTTGTATTTGAGGTCTCGTTGTCTCCTCGCTTGTCAAAAACTGCACTGAAGACGTCCACCACAGTAGTGGGTGAAAAAAGCCTGGAAGGCGGCATAGCAGAGCGAAAGGTATGAACTTTATCAAAACCAACATGGCTCAATTGAACAACTTCCAAAGAAATACCAGCGATATTCATTGAAAAAAAAAACTATTACAAATCGTAACAGTTCTGTATCTTCTTAGAATGAAGGTGATCATAACAATAGTTTCATTTGCCAATCAACTTTAATTCTATTTTTTTTCTCTTTCTCTTTTTGAACATATTTCTGAATATTTATCTAATTTTAAAAAAAAATTAAGGTTTTAATCTTTGAAGGTTTCCAAAATCTTTATAAATTCTGACCATGATCGAGAGAATATTCTCTAACTAAAAGTTGTCATTATGAGGTGATTTTGATAATTAAAAATTGTTTTGTTTTAAATGTTCCAGGCAATGAAAACCAAATTATATTCCATAAAAATAAACAAAATTATTATTTTTTCATTATCTAAAAGAAAAAATATATTCTTGCACGATTATTCTCCAATCTTTACATCCAGCAGATATGTTCTCAAAATACATTCTCGGAGAATGAGAGTATTTTTCTTGCCTCACATCTTTAGATAGCGCATTTAGGCCACAAAAACTGATAACTCTTTTTATCAAGGAAACACATATTTTCTAAATTTTATGTCAAGTCAAACAAAGAAAAGTCATCTTGTCTGCCGGGACCCAAACCAAGGCCCTCTTGCATTCCGGGCAAGCACACAAGCGGAGATAGACTTGAAAGTCTCGGGGAGGGCACGGTCATTATTGCTGAGGGGGGCACAATCTCTGCCCATGGGCAAGCATGCTATTTCCCTAATCTTGTCCTGGCAGAGACAATGACTTTTCTTTCCGAGTTCACCTCAGCATAAAATTCAGAAAATATGTGTTTCCTCGATATATTTGGCTGAGAAAAAGCCATCTATCTCTATAATTGGTTTTTTTTTTGTGTTTCGGAGGTTGTGCGCCCCTGCCGTAAAACATTACATGATGGAGGATAAAGGTTACAAAAAAAGTAACTAAAAATTCACTAATGGCTGAATAATGTGCCAAAATTACTTTCCTATAACATTATGAGCAATGGACAACTGACACAAGCTAAGAGCTGCAAGTTTTCTCGCTCTAGAGCTGTCCATGCTGCTAACAGCTAGAACTAGTTCGTGACTGAAATCTTCCGGAAACATTTTTATGAGTTGTCCAACCAGTCCGAAAGGCATGAACTGCAGCACGGATAAAGCTTGATCTTTTGCGCAGAGCACTACTTGTTCGAGGAAATGTATGGCGAACAATGACCTAGCACTGACGTTTGGGTCGGAAGCTATAACCATGAGGTTTCGCATAAGCTCTGCAACAGCTTTGTTGATAGGATTTGAGATTATACTACGTAGATGCTCATCGCTTGCAGACTGAAGGGCAAAAGGAGTGTCTTCTAGATGTTCTACATCGCTTACTCGTCTCATCTTGGCTGCTCTGCTATGATCGTTAGGATCCCATGTTCCATCAATATCGAATTCCGGAGGACTCCTCTTTGAACCCAGTTTCCTTCCTGTGACAGCAGAACTCTGCCGTGATTGCAATGCTGCAAATGTTGTCATCACTGTGAGGCGAGAAAGGGCTGAACCATGTGGTTCTGCCAATTTTTCTTGATATGCTTCACTGTACAAGTAGAATGGGACAACATGCAGGAGTAACGCTAACGCACACTGTTCTATGTCCAAATGAAAGATACCAAAAACCAGATCAACTGCTCTATGTATGTCTTCGGCATACTGAAAGTTCAAGATGTGACGGACCAGAGTGTCTGCCAGCCATCTTGCCCCTCCCACGCACAAAAGAGTCTCCAGGTAGTGATTCGACTTCAGATCAAGCCATTTACGACAATGAATAGCATGGAATATTTCATTCATGATGTCTCCAAGGGGTGTGCTGACTGTCAGACGGTGTGGTATTACGGGCAATCCTTTCGTTTTTGCTTGTGCCGGTGGGTGCAGGTCATACATCATTTTCTTTATTATGCTTGCCATCAATGTGGAGCGCTCTTTATAGAGATTACCTTGATCGCCCCGGGCAGGTTGGGGTGTTTGCCTCCCACTACCAGAAGCTGGAGATTCTGCCGGAGATGGAGCTGATTCCACAGAGAGTGGAGTCATGAAATGTTGAAGCATATTCATAGGTTTCAACCGTTCCTGATGATGGAGGACATTGATGTAGTTACAAAGCCAAGCCGATATGCAGACAGGTAGACAACACATTTGGCTCTTGACATAATCTAATATCATCTTCACTTTTTCAGAGGATAGTCCGCCATATTCCCAGGCTAAGAGTATTTCTTTGATCGCCATAGGGGCATTTATGCAAGTTTCGTGCCACTTCACTTGGCTGGACTTGAAATCTGGTTCTGCATTGAGGAGATGGTTCAGCAACGTCTCCACACTCGCTGGATCAGATCTAGCTAGTATTGTATCTGGGCATTTGTATTTGCCCCCTTCTGCCAAGCATTCAGAAACCCATGTGACGAAAAACGAATCCTTCGTCTCTGCATTTGAGGTTACTATTTCGATCCCATAATGTTGAGCTATATGACACAGCATCAAGAATGTTATGTCGAATAGCAAAGTATTGGTTTGCGACACTTTCCCATTTTCTGCAGTGATTTCTTTATTGTACTCGTTGAACTGGATCAGCTTTGTGGAAAAAGAACGAAGCTTGCCAGTAGCTGCTGCAGCAGAGAGGATGAGCTCAAAGTTTTTACGGGATATCATGTCACAAAGGACTCTAAGGAGGGCATCTTGGATTTTTGAATAGTCGGAATCTAGTAGTTTCAAGATACTTATGACAGTTGGTTCCGCTCGCAAAATGAGGGTAGCACCAGCAGGTCCGCTCTGTTGCTCGGGTCTTGGTAAGTGCTGTTTGAACGATTCGCTTTGCCTTCGAGCCAGGAATTCTGCCATCTCTTCTTTGGACACAAGTTTAACTTCACAGAGCTGGTTCAGCAAATACTGCAAGCAATCACAATTGCTCTTCATGTCTGTTAAATCTAAGAGCGGTGTAAATGTCAGTAGTCGTTCCAACCCTTTGATGATGCCCAAAGCTCCTTCTTCGCCATCATTTTCCGCATGCAAGGAATGTATCTTCAACAAGATGTGAGGAACTTTCAAGAATGTGAAAGCCGGCCATTTGAGATCCTCTGTGCTCCCAGCAGCATCCACTATCCCCATGAAGCAAGCCCTGATAATCTCACAGTAGAGCTCAGGCAAGGACAAATTCTGTAATTTTTTAAGTAGAAGCAGCTGATCTATAAAACCAAGAATATCACTAGCTGGATTCAGAATGGCGTCAATCGAGACCATAGCGTTCAAGCTACTGCAGAGGAGATCTTTTTTGGGTGGGCCACTGAGGGTTACCGAAGGTGAGACAGATGGCAAGGTGTTGACAGAACTCACAAGTCGCAAGGCAGTTTCGATGGTATCTTTCGGAACGTTCACGCTGGGAAGTTGGTTCACTTTGTTCTCCAATTCTTGATGCTTCTGTATCATCTGATTATACATCTTGGGATCTTCGAATTTCCCGACATAGAGTAATGACTTGATGAATGTGCTGTTTCCAAAATGTGCAAGTATCTCATACGATTTCTCTATAATCTGGATGTGTTCAGGGCTATGTTTCAACTCAGTGAGTTTTGTGATTGAGAAATATATGCACGAATACAGCCAGTATGTCACACATACCACAGCCTTGCATAAATCTATGCATTCCTCCTCATTACCATGACAGCCAATTCTGGGTTGTATGGTTTTGAGTAAGTCGAGTAGACTCAGTATGCAGTAAGCCTTACTGTAACACTGATAACGACCAATGCTGGATAAAACTGCACCGTAAGACACAACTCTTGAACTCAAACAATGCATCAAGTACGACAAGAACAACTCATTGGGACCTGGACCTACAAGTGCTTGTTGAAGTATGCAGTCTGCCAGATCATAGACATCTCCACTCACACCTCTCGGAAGGACGCTCTTTATCCTGATTCCCCATATGACATCCGACCACCTTTCCTTCCATGCCTGAAGTAGTAGCGATTTTATACTGCTCGTTTTACTTGTATCCATGACGATTCAATATCAACTGAAATAAAAGTGATAAAAAGCACAAAATTAAATCAAAAATTGTCATGAGAAAAGGCTATAATAATAACAAGAATCACAAATGCATAGCATTTACAGGATACATGCACAATGCATGGCCTGCTGGCCAAATGGGACCCCTGGATTCATCTAATGTTGCCCACTACCTTAAACTTATATAGCTCCGCTTAAAAATGAACCAAGCAGCACATTTACAGATAACTCAAGTGACCCGCAGTGCAGTTCCATATCACTTAAGCAGCTCACTCAAGTGACATTCCAATAATTTGATCAGTTCCATAATTTCCTAAAACAACTTGTAAATGAAAATCAACTGCACTTGTATTTCACGAGCTAGAACTTCTATTGCATAACTTGAAAGGAAGGTTACTTAAACCAGGCACATATTTTGCAATATATAATTGCTTACAACAAGGTGATATAGTACACAGGAATATTGAATTTCAAGCAAGTATAATAAAACCCCCTCTTAATGGATACCCCTCAGATACGGTCGCCTTTCTTTTAAGGACAAATAATAATTTTCTCTTGTATAATAAAAGTATGCATTTTAAACACCAGATTAACAGTCACCCCACATTCACGGACAGATTTTTTTTCCCGAACAGTGCCTGCAAAAGAGAGGTTTTTACTGTAATAGGAGGATTTAACATGGAATTAAGTACTGGGGGTGAACCACTTTCTGGTTCTTAATAAGAATCTGCTTCTTAACTTCGGATTTGATTTTTAGTTGAGAAGCAAGAGGAAATTTTGCAACCACATTCTTAAATAAGAATATTATTTTCCTTCCGTAGTTAAGAAGTGAGGTTGCACCCACTTCTTAGCTCGATTCTTAGTAGACAATTTTTTTCTTCCATGCGAGATGATCTAAATTCTTCCTTCAATGGAATTTTTTTTATGATTTACATTTGCGATCATATTTAAAAAAAGTATCTGATACATGCATTTTTATTATTGAACATGGAATTTGTGCAACTTTTTAAGTTATCAAAAAGATAGCCTATATGAAGGTTGTCTAGGAGAATCAAAAACAGTGTTGGAGTCTATATGCAACACTCAATATACAGTGTGTCCTGTAAATGCTGATGCTGCCTTTATCTCATAGTAGTAGTAGAGGTATGATTCCAATTTAAAAAAATGCCCAACATACATTAAAAAATTATCCTGTACCAGTTTTGAGAGTGGAAAAAAAAATACAATGTGTCACAAAATAAAAAACAATTGAATTTCTATACGGTCCCCATCCTCTAATTTCCAATTACAAAGTTGTTGCCCTATATCTCCTGAGTACAACAAAAAAATTCACGTTTCCAAGAGAATAAGCACAGATAATGCAGAGATATTTTAATTTAAAATTTGGAGAAAAGTTGGGAAAGAACAGCATGAATGGAGAGAACGAAGTATTGTCCATTAGTTTTTGCTGTTCTTCCGCAACTTTTCTCAAATTTTTAAATTCAAATATCTTAGTGAATATTGCGCTTAGAAACACAGAATTTTTTTTGTTGGCCTCAGGAGATGCAGGTCAACAATTTTCTGATTGGAAGTTAGAGGACAGGGGGACTGTATAGAAATTTAAATTTTTTTATTTTGTGAGACACTGCATTTCCACTTTCAAAACAGGTATAGGGTGATTTTTAAATGCATTTTGATCATTTTTTAAACTGTAATCATACCTCTACGACGAACAGTTAATGAAATAAAGGCAGTATTATAGTGCTTACAGGATACCCTGTATGTTGGTAATAGTGATCATCTTGATGAATTTTGCTACATTTATTCCCCTCCCCCCCCCCCCCAGGGTCAATATGCCCTGAAAAATAGAAAAGAAACATTATTTGGGCCTTTTTTCAAGTAAAAAATTCTTCTAGCACTTAGATTTTTTTGCGATTTGTCCAGCCCTGCTGTATTAGTTGATCCCTATTATTTTAATTCGAGCACGAAGCAGCTATGTCATACTTTCCCAACCTTTTTTTGCCCCATCGCCCCCCACACAATCTAACCCATAGGATCCAATGTTATACCCGTAGCTTCTACCGTTCCCTCCCCCCAGGGGGCATTAAAGCCCATGTTGGGAATCACTGAGCTATGTGATACTTTTACAGTACCACATGCAGAGTTTACAATAAAAACTAATTTAAATAAATGTGAAGCATACATGTGCTTAAATAAATGTGAAATCATTGTTAGTCTTTTAATGTTAGCTTCACTCACATAATGTAAATGCAACAATGGCTCATTTATCACATTTACCATCTTTGATGATTGTGCATAATGGCCTACAAATGTGATAGATTCACTGTATATGAGCAAAATTTATCAAATTCACCAAAATGGCTGGTGATTGTTCATAATAAAAGCTCTTTATCCGGAGACTCCCTAGGCAACTTTATTTTCTACGCTTTCCTTAATGTGCTGCCCTTTTATTTCTTTCCTCCCATTTGTGATACAGGTGGTGATTGTTTGAATACTCCTTCCATAACCCTTAACGCGCTGCCCTTTTCTTTCATTCCTCCCATTTCTCATACACGTGGTGATCATTTGAATACTTCTTCCATAACCCATTGGAGTACTTTTTTTCTACTGACTATTATTATTTCCTTCATATTGTGTAGATTGCTCATCTTTTTTTTTACTGTTAAATGATTTCATCCCATAGAGGGCGATGGTTATAATATGCTTTTGTATTACCACATTGTTTAAATGATTTCAAACTGTTTCTCATGCTTTCAAACATTTTTCTCGCCAACTACTAAACTACACATGCACCTCATGTATATTCCCCTGCAGAACTTCTAACAAATTGATACATGTTAGAATGTGCGTGTACATGTAGTGAACCTGACATGAAGTTTGTTTTAGGGGGGTGTTTGGACCCACGTAGTGGACTCAGTGCTGTCTTAATGCATGGGCCTACCCGGACACGGCTTGGGGCCTCATAAAAATGAAATCTGATTAAAATTTACTAGAATTTAACAGGTATGGCCTGGAAAAATCACTTGGCCCGGGAACCCATGATGCTCTTAAGACAGTCCTGAGAGGACTTCCATTGGCGATTTTTAAAATGTCGCCAGTTGGCGTTCAGCTCTTAATCATGATTCTATTGTCGTTGCGATGGTTAGATAGTCTTGCTATTCATGCGACAGTCATTAAAGCTAATCGCTATCTTAATAATTATAGCTGATATCATTGAAATCTTAATGATCATTACAAATGTTAATTACTGACATGAAACAAAACAAAATATACAGGAAGCAATTGTAAAAACATTTAGTTTGTTTACCAATTATTTCAATTATTCATCGGAATCTCATCGACGAATCATCTTATAAATTTCACAAATAAGCATATATGTATTCATCATTGAAATTCATATGGGGAAAACATAGCATCCGGCCGAACAAGAAACATTTAGTATAGACGGTCTTGACCACGAAAGATATTAAATTTAAAAAAAATCTCTTCAATTTTTATATTTAAAAAAAAATCGAAACAGAAATTTAATATATTATAAATTTTTTTTTAAAAACCATAATAATTTTTTTGATTTATTCAATAAGCAGCTATAGAAAAATTAAAAAAAAAAATCAACATCCTTTAAAAAAAACAACTACTACTAATAATGCAACGTCTGATAAAACTGTATTTATATATTTTTTCAAGTTTGTTTTGCTTTTTTTTATCCCGTTACTTTGTTTTTCGAGTTGGAGTTGATTGTGCGATTGATTGCATTGCTCTTGAAAAAAAAAACCGATTTTTATGGTGACGTTATGACAAGAAGGTATTGAAATTATCTAAATTATTCCTGGTTTTTTTTTTTATCACAAATGCTTCACAAATTTGCTACCAATACCTTCGAAATTTGTTGACACGTTTTGACAATTGCGCCACGGGGAAGTTCAGCAACCTCATCACGGGATTAATACGTTAGAAATGGCTCCTTTTTATAAAAAAAAAATTTGTTAATTTACATACTTTGAATTCGTTTTAAACGTTCGCTTGTTTTATTTTACGGTCTAGTCAATTCGATCTAACAACATGGAATGAGTTTTGTAACCATCGCTTCTCCACATGGGGAGGGAGGGTTGTCTTGACACCGGGTTTGGGTTCCCCCCCCCCCCCCGGGATGAATCACGTTTTTTTTTACACAATAACTTCGAGCAGGGCTTGACAAATCACAGGTTCCGGGTAGCCATGGTTATTTGAAAATCGGCATTGGTGCCTGAAACGGTCGGTTTTTGTGATTAATACATTTTATAAAGCAGAGTCACAACTAGATAATTGTCACCCGGGCAATACAGAATATTTTATATTCCTCTGCGGAACTTCTAACAAATTAATACAACCTGAGACTCCGGAAAACTTGACTTTGATCCAGTTTATCAATTCTCCTGATGGTGCCAACCACTAGTGTTGGGGAAACATTGAGAACCAACTCAAATGGACGACGGTCTTCGAACCCGAAAAAACAATTTTTATCAAATGATGGCCGCGAAAACCTTATCAACTAAATTAGTACATGTTGGAATGTTCTTGTTATGTATAGTGCTGCCATCAACTTTTCTAAGCACGAGTGAAGTAAATAATTGGTACTAACTTAAGTGCAATGATTGAGGATTTTATCATTGTAGGCCCGTGCATCGAGACTTTTTAATGGGGAGATTCGGCTCGCATTAGCGCCTCAAAGTTTGGAACCACAGAAAACCAACTTCAGTTGAGACCACCACTATGGCGATGGTGGGGTTTGAACCTGGGTTCTCGCAATGCGAGTCCATCACTATGACCATTCGACCACCACAGTAGCAACTAAGTAGCACTGTTGAAAAAATAAAAACAAGAACTGACCGAAGTTGAAAATGAACTCCCCTAAAAAATTGCTTACTTCCATTGTTTTTTTAATGTATTGGTCACTTTCATTTTGCTTCTTAACCCTAGAATACTAACTAAAAAAAAAACTGATAAAAACTGCATGTTAATTACGTATACCTCTACACCTTTGAGAGGTAGAGTTAATATTCTAGGGTTAATGTTCTATGAACAGTGCAATATACCACGCCTGGACGAATCGCAACATAGTCTGGGCATACCAGAACAATTTTCCCTTGCGCCAAAACATTTTTTACTCTAAGAAAAAAGTCCAAAATAATCGTTTTTTTTTTACTTTTTCAAGGGCATATTAACGTTATTTCATGTTGGCAGATATGCTGCTATACTTTACATACATTTTGTACTGCTCTTAGCCTGCAATTTAGTGAAAAAACTACACAGAAAATTTTAGGTGCCAATTCCAATTTATTAATTTCCATGTGGCACCCGGGATTTGTGCAGCCCTGCAATAAACCACTGTTAGTTTGTTTGTAAACTGGTGTAAGAAATTTGTTTTTCAACTGCACTTTTTGTTCAAAAATGTTTCCAGATTATAGAGCCATGGTCTAGGCAGAATTAAACTAGATGTTACATCTACACATGGGATAGATGCATCTTCAGTCGTGCAGAAGTGATCTCCAAACATAGCTTTGTAGCCTGAACACTTCTTCAAATGAAATTGGCTGTGAAAGCCTTCATTTTTTTTACTGTGCGTATAGTTATTTTTTATTGTATGTAGTTTTTGTTTAATTAAATTTTTCGTTTGTTGGAAATTATTATTATTTTTTAAACATTTTTTATCTTTCCAGGAGAAAATGACAAAGTTTTGGAACTTCAGACGTCCAAAGGCGAATACAAACCAAAACAAGCAAGTCCCTACCGAATGTCTTTCTAAAGATGCTGCCAAAAAGTCTGGTATGGAGCAAGTAAAGTTTCCAAGTAATCAACAATCGAAATACATGACTGCAGAGGAAGACAGCGCTGGCGGAAAATTCAAAGCTGACTTCAGTAAATGCTCGGCAGCAGCTGTAGCATCTGCAAGTAAAGACCACGCTAGTGCAGAGTGTACCATTTACTATGCAGTATCACTCCCATTTGAAGCTTGTAGCGGTGATAATGAAGGTAAGCAGAATTTAAAAAAAAAAAAAAAAACATATAATTGTATTGATCCGTTTAGCTTGTGATATTGTATCATTCCTTATTGAATGTCAATACATTATCACAGCTACAAAACCAATCGATTCTCAGTTCCCACACATTCTTAGTACACCAAGATAAACTGACATGTGACTAGTAAGTAGGATTTTTCAGCATGGCCCAAGTCTACGTTGACCACCTGCTTATATCTCTTTGTTGAGACAGAGTGGCGGGACATGATCTGGTGAGGAGGAGGTAAGTAGGGTAAATTACTGCTCCTTTTGAAAATGTGAACTGCTCGATATGCTGCCATATGAGCATTATGTTCTTCCTTATATTACGTAACATCTGCACTTATGTTTTTCAAAATGTTGCGGCAGATTTTTGTTCATACAGTAGCTGTAAAGTAAGAGATAGCGCATTGCTTAATGGAGCAGAGAATTAACATGAAATTGCTTTTTGAATTGGGTAAAAACTGCATTAGCAACTTACGAAATGATGTGATATTTGTACACAGATGCAGTTGTATCTTGGAATATAGTATTTCAGTTTGTGGATCAGACGATATTTTTACCAGAAATATCAAGTTTTGTCTCCAGTAGCGATTGACTGTGGAAATGTGACATCATTATTCACTGTATCAGCGAATTTGCAGCAAGACTTCCACTCAATGTTGCTTTTGTTTGTTGCTTAGGTGATAAGAGACAAACCTTGTTTAAAGTTTGTGTCTTCTCAAATTCTTGTCACAATGGTTCAAACGATTTTGTGCGGAAGATTCAATTCTTCCACCATAATTTGGACAGACAAATGCTGATCTTGTAACTATTGCTGAATTCTGTCAACCGTTGCCACCATTTTTCTCATTACAGGTCCCTCACATCAATGCTCATCTTCGATGCTTTCATGGCCATCATGAAAGCATGTTAAACCACTGAAATACTGTCCTGCAAGATAGCTTCATCTCAGTACAAATTTTGCAGAATTTTATTTGTTTCTGTTGTAATTTCACCCAATTCGAAACAGAATTTTGATGTTCGAATATTGATTCTCTACTCCATTAACTAATGAACCAACAACTTTTACATTACAGCTATTGCATGAACAAACACCTGCCAAAAAATTTAGAAGAACATAATGCTCATCAGGCTGTTCACACATTTCGAAAGAAGGGGTGATTCACCCTTCTTATTAGTCACACAATGCATATCAAGTTATTGAATGTATTGCATTCAATGTCATATCACCCATTTTTATTGAATTGAAAATCATTCTTATATATTCCATTATATTGTGTTTAGGTTACAAGCGCAGATATAAACCATGCCCAGATTTATGTTACATAATATACCAAAGTGCTGGAAAAACACTGGTACGCCTACCTAATATTGTCTAGGTCCCCTCAGAGTATGCAGAACTTCTGCAATATGATGCGGCGTGTACTCCACTAATGTGTGAAGATATCCTGGAAACAATTCACCCATGATTCTTGCAGGGCAGTCCACAATTCCATAATGGTGCGAGGTGAAGGAGATTACTTTTGTACAGTGTGTTGCAAGGTATCCCATACATGCTCAACAATGTTCTTGTTTTGCAGGTTTAGGTGACTAAGAGAGGATGCTGAAATGAAAAGCGTGTTACTGGAGCCGATAGCACACTCTTGCTATGGCCGTGCACGAAAATTATTCCAATTTCATCTCTATCTCAGAAATGCTGTGACTCATTTGATGAGCGCTGACTACTAAGCCACGTTCAGAGTCACTTTTAAATCTTGATAACGTGCCATTGTAAAACAGAAACCAATCAAACAACTTCCTTAGCTACCCATCGTCTTATATAGGTGCTGCTAACTGCAACGAGTTACGTTGACCGGTTCCATTTCTTATTTATTTTCATATGCTCATCAGTACCAGTTTTTCCGGCTTCTCTGTGTATCTTCTAGGCTTGAGAAAATGAAAAATGCCTTTCCATGTGTCTCATAATCGAGTTTTAGAAAATTAAAAACATCACATTGTGGCAAAACCCTATAGCTGATTATGACGTAGCTGCTCAACATTGTGGAACACTACTTGGTATCCACTGTGCTACTTAACTGATAACAAACATCATAATTGTCATTTAAGATTAAAATCAAATCTTTATTGTTAGTTCACTAAACAATGTGTTTCTGTTATTTCATTGATTGCAGAAATCAGGCCACTATACTTCACTGATAAACAGGAAGCATTGCAAGAAATTAAAAAACACAAAGGAGCTCGTTTCAAAACTTTCCGTACCGAGGAAGAAGCTGTGGCGTTCGCTCTTCAGCCTGCAGAACAGACTTGTCCCACACCAAAGGTGAACTCGCCATTCCATCTCCCTTCAATAGAAGTAGAAAAGGCTACTGGTAAGTGTTTTCTCCATTTATCGAATACATACATGAATGAACATTTATCTACCATTAATCCATATGTACACTTTGCAAATATTCCTCTGAGGAACTTCTATGTTTGATATGCATGTTTTTAGCTATATACTGGTGAATCGCCATATTACAGTGAAAGCTGTATAAAATGAAACGTCAAGCAACTGAAATAATTTTCCGTTCAAGACAGTTTCCTGTTTTATAAAGGTGCACATAAAAATATATGCAGCGATTTATTTCTGTCGTTTTGCAAAACTTAAATTTTGAGAATATCAACCTAACTACTGTAAACCAACAAGTGACATACAGCGACATGCATATTTATATTTTTGAATTTTTTCATGTGTGCTGTTTCAAATTACTAATATTTAATTTCAAATTTCATATTTAATTCGCTAATTGTTAAAATTTGATATAAAACGTTCTCGTGAATAGTAATAGAATTCTCCTGAATAGGAATGAACACTTTTGTCAAAAGTGAACAATTTTTAACATTCAATGTAAAAAACTGAGAAATTGCATACCTTTTTAGTGACAATGAGATCGACAACATCAATGAGTAAATAACGTTTGTGAAAGAAATATTCTACATCTCTGTAACACTTGAATTTTGCTTTTCCTCTGGTCTCTACTACCTTCATTTTTGTGTTTAAATCCAAGACGTCTTTCTTGCTGCTAGTTGTCATCTCCACATTGAATGAAATGCTAAAACACGGTATTGCTAAATTGTGAACAATAATTCTGTCTCCTTCGCCTGTTCTTCTTCCGAACTATTTTAAATTGAAATTATCAGCATTTTTCCAAAACAAGAATTTTTTTCTAACAAAGACCACCATTTCCATCTTAGATGAAATGCTAAACAGGCTTTTTATAAATTTTGAATTGTAAACTTGCTTCTAAACAAGCCCAACGCTCTTACTTCCAGAACCAGTTCAGATAGATAATAAGTATTCATCATTTTTTTAAGAAGTGAAAGAGTTTCCTAACAAAAGGGGAGTAAGTGCGACGTAACTTTCTCCCATCCAAAGGACCAAAAACTTGCACTTGGCCAAAAATTCTTTCCGTTTTATCAGGTTTATTTTTAAATCTAAAAATACACTGATTCCGTGTTAGACAGTTTCCATCTTAAAAAGGTTTCCCATTGTTGAAAAGCATTAATTATCCACTAGACTGTTTTTCTGTTCCGTTCAAGAATAGGCTCTGTCTCATACATTCATTCAAACCGAGCACAACTCCGGTCTATCGCCATAGGCAATTTACTACCGATTGAGTTGTGCCGGAAGTATGAGTGTGTGTGTGTGTGTCCCCAAATCCTCCGGGCCACGAAAGCGACTGTATACTAAGTGTACGTTACACAAAATCTGTCTCATACAGTGTTCGTTTTAGACAGGTTTCACTACATATAGCTAATGGACTTACAAAAAATGGCAGCATATCTGTACAAAAGCATTTCTAGATGGCTCTTATTATTATGCTATCTTATTATTTTTGCTTAGTTGTAAATGGGGAAAAGCCAAGTCCATTCAAAGGTCCAAAGAGTCAAGACATGGTGAAATTGAGAAAAGCTATTGAAGCAGGAAATGATCAGTATTTCAATGAAACAGTGTGGTCTAATCCTCGTTATCTAATCAGCAGTGGAGATACTCCAGCTATACTTCAGGTTTTCATATTTTTTGGTATCTTTTATTATTATAGTTATCGTTGGAATGCAATCAAACTCTTTTAACTGATGCCACAGCAGGCCTTTCCCTTTCATACAATAGCCATCTTCCAACATATTTTTCTCTTCTTCAAAATGACTTTCATTCTTTGTAAACCTTTTCCAGTTTTTGCCTTCTTTGGTCACATTCCTCTGTTAGCTTGAGCAACTTGTACTTTTTCAACTTTATTTTATATACTTTTCCAGAAGCAGTCTGTACTTCCGGCTGAGGTGGTCTTTATGTCCTAAATTATTCTTCTTAACTCGTTTTTCTTCTATTCTATTTTGACATGTACTGTATCACAGAAATGTTGGCTCCTGACTCTTCTCTTAGGTGTGTTATTAACCTAAGCCACCTGGAATTTTTTGTCTAATCGAGAAGTGCACTTTCAAGAAGACAGCCAACACTGATCAGGGAATTCCAGGTGGCCTTTGGCAGAATTCAGAGAAGAGTCAGGAGCAGACATCTCTGGTATAGAGTAATTGTCAAAACAGAATAGAATAAAGAAAAATGATTTAAGAAGGGTAATTTAGGACGTAGAGAAGACCGCCTCAGCAGAAAATCAGAAGTACAGATGCCTTCTGAGAAAAGAATATAAAGTCGGAAGAGAACAAGGGGCTTAAGCTGACAGGCAAATGTGACAGAAGGGGGCAAAAATTGAAAAAGTTACAAATAAGGAAAGTCATTTAAAAGAAGAGAAAAAAATATGTCAAAAGATGGCTATAGTATGAAAGGAAAAGAATTTTTGTTGCATCAACTGAAAGAGTTTAATTGCATCCCAACACTATGTCACTGGTTCTCTTTGGCGCACACAGCTCCCTTGTCCAGAAATCATATACGTGCTTGGCTCTTCATGAAAATGGTAGCTGTGTGTAAATTATGTGAACTCTGGTTCCTTCTAAGAGGTCATTCAAATATTACGTCAGCATCGAAGGGGGGGGGGAGGTTTCGGATTTGCTGACTTTTGGATGACAAGAAGGGGAGGAGGGGGGTTTGAAGGTTGCTTACGTCATCAACCACCCTTTTTAAAGATATGAAATATTCTAAGCTGCTGGCAAAATTTTGCTGACAAGTGGGGGGGGGGGTCAAAAATGGCTAAAAATCTGCTTACGTAATACTTGAATGGCTCCTAACTGTGCTGATCAGGCACACATTGATATTCATGACTCTTTGCAAAGCCCTCAACAAAATTTTTAGATTCCTCTGGGAATCGTTGTGCTTACTTTGAGAACCACTAATCTATTGTATAGTTGTAATAATGATGTTAAAACTTCAAAAAAAATTTTACCTTCATCAAAATTGATAATGTGCTATGTGTAATTGCCTCTGTTTACATATATTCTTGCATGCTAGAATGGTAACATAGTTTTGATGAAGCTCTAAGTGTGTGATAACTTAGAAGTAGCTCTTTTTGTTTAGGTAAAATTAATTGATCTTGCTTTTGTTTGGTCTTTATAGGAAGGTTTTAGATACAATGCTCTGCATGTAGCAGCGAAACATAAACAAGCAGAAATGTGTGAGCTCATCCTAAGAACTATAGAGGATCCTAAATTTATGGAGCTTCTATACAGTGATGATGCTGATGATATAAGAATGCAACGGATCACGTACATCACTGACTTGTATTTGAATATGCCAGACAAAGGGGTTAGTGTTGCTATTACTTCCTTTGCTCATGTAAATAACAACTACTGTTGTCATTTTCTATGTTACTGAACAAAACCTGGAGAGAAAAATGCTAGCGGTACATATAATATTCTTGCAAGGCCAGTTTACGTATGATTGAGAACTGTCTAGTGTAGATTGGCAATTTCTATTCACCAACACTAGGGAAATATACAGGATGGATACTATGGACCGCCCAATAATTACACGTGATTTCTTGTGAAAATTAGTATAGTAAGTTTTTCTGTTTTAAGATCAAACCTATATTAAGAGAGTTATAGTGTTTGAAATTTTGTGGCGTGTCAGTTTTCTAACGGTCAATTACACTTCAAACACCTAACAGAAAAATTTCCCCCATGCAGTGGGTTGCAGCTAATTGAAAATTAACTGAAATATTCAATCCCGTTAGAAGCCAAGTTCAGTTATTATTTTTATGATTGGTGCTTTTTCCTCTTTGCATAGAGTGATGCTAATCTTGTTACCTACCCCTCTTCTCCCCCCCCCCCTCCACTATATTAGGAAATTCATCCCCAGGTATGTAAAGTGTTAGCCAAGCAAGATTTATTGGAAAATTTGTTTTCCCAAAATCAACACTTTTTGCCAAAGTGATGTAATTTTCTTTCCTTCACTATTATGTCAAATTTTTTGAGGGAAAGAGCAAGTTAAAAAAACTAGTTTGCACAGCTTCAGCCATTTTGATTTCTCTCAAGGTTGTATATTCGCATTGCTATCAGCTTAAAAAATGCCAAGTTATACCTTTGGTGAATTTAGCAGGATTCAAATGTGACATCATCAATGTGTTATAACTCCACAATTATTATTCAAATGAAAAACCTGAAAACACTTTTCCATATTAATTTTTGCACAAGGAATCATGTGTGTAACTATTGGGCAGCTGATAGTATCCACCCTGTATAGGCTAAATAGAATGAAATGCCTATATAATGATACTCGAAGGACCAGAGGGATGTATCCTTCAGTTATATAGTTATTGTTATTAATATAAAATATATTTACGCTATAAAAAAAAGTTCATTGGGACCAAAGAGTAATATCATCATATGGGGATTATCATAATGGAGGCATCGTTATACAGGATTTTCTCTGTAGATTTTCTGAACAACAATCGTATACACTAGGAGTCTTCAAGCTTTCACACAGTGCAACCCATGTTAAAATTTTTGATGAAGCTTGTGTTCTATACTAGACTATATAAATTGCCATAAAGCTATTTATAATAAGCTAATTTTCAAAATGGCTGACGAGTCATGCATCCCAGGTCCCTTTGTATGGTATGAACATATTAGACAAATTTTTAAAAGGAAAATTAGTTTTGTTGTGTGATGAAAACTATGTTAGAAAACTTCCATCTTTCACAAATAAAAAAATTATGGATAATTTTTTTTAATTTGTGTTACATTTTGTTTTGAAAAATGGCTCTTCTCAATCGTGTTGTTACAAGTAACTTTTTTTATATATAGCTTTGTGAAACACCCCTCCATTTTGCGTGCAAGTTTGGGTGTCTTCAAGCGGTGCGAGTGTTAGCTTGTCATCCTTTATGTGACAAAAAACGCAAGAATAAATATGGATTGGAACCTAAAGAGGTATCTTCTTTTTTGTCTACAAGCGATTGGAGTGTTTTCATGATTATTTTTTTTTTTTGGTGTATGAGATATATGATGATTGAGTTTAATTTTACAAGACATGTTACAAAGTATAGATAACTGGATGCACTGTGGAGATGTAATTTTTGGGATGAAAACTCTACTGGTCACTTGGGGAGTTGAACCATCATTCTCTCTCTCTCTCTCCCCCCCTTGCAATACGGGCAAATACGCTAGACCACTATGCTTTAGAAAAAAAAGCACTGAACCTTTCCTTCCTTATTTTTGTGTAGTATGTGATGGATAGTCTTCATAACTCATGATGACCATAAACCTAGATGGGGACGTATAGAGAGATAATGTCCCTTTCTGCTATCCATATGTATTGAAAGTGCACTATCTCCAGCTTGCACGCCAAATGTGGCCCACAAAGCAGCTTGCGAGGTAACCAGGTGTTCTGGTTAAAAAGTATCAGTAGTGAAAAGACAGAGCAAGTTTTCTTCAAGGAAAATAGGATTCATATGAATTATCACCAAAAAATTGTTCAAGATACTGTAAAGCTTCAAATTATGGCTGAAAACATTTGCCAAAGGAAAGTATGGATGTCAATTATAGCCAAAAAAAAAATTGCCAAATGCAAGTAAAGTTACCAACTATCATTAAAATTGTTGTAAAATCACCAATGGTGGGGGAAAAAGTATGTGTTTGGCAAATATGTGAGATGAATATATTTATATATGACTATAATTGATTATAATTTGTGTCATAAATATCATAATATAATATATAAAGCTTATAAATAAAGTATATAAACAATTGCAATAACTTGATTTCAGTTGAGAATAAAAATTCAAGTTATCTTTGTTGAAAATGGATTGTGTGTTGAATGGAAAGTTGAATTGGTGTAGGTGGTAGTGCATCAGACCATGAACCTGACAGCCTGGGTTCAAATCCAGCTCGTTGAAATTATCAGTTTTGTTTATCATGTTTATATAGTTTTTATGATTGCATTTTTACTCAGAAGGTTATGCACCCCTAATATATATGCTCAAAGAAAAGAAAGGATTAGCATTTCTTTAGCCCAGTGATCTAACAGAGTGCGCCAGATTGTAAGGGGGATGGTAGTTCAATCTCTCTGCAGAGACCTGTAGAGGCTTCCTGCCGAAAATTCACCTCCACATTGTATCCAGTTATCCATGCTTTATATGAATACAGTAGTAGAGAGTGATGCCACACATCTCTCTAAGACAAGTGTTACTCATTTTCATAACAAGTCTTCTTCATTTTTGCTTAATGCCTGGTCTGTAGGTGTATGGTTTGCTTTATGTATGGTCTGTATAAGAGTAAGTTATTCTATTTATCTGTATGGTATATTTTAGGCAGCCAGACATCGAAATGTCTGTAAAATGATGTTTTTGGTGTATTTTTGTGATGTGCATAGTTCAAAACTCTTTGATTTTCAGATAATCTGCGAAAGATGTCCTTCCTCAAGCTCTGATGTGAAACAAAGAATCGAAGAGGCATTTGAGGGTTAGTAAAAAATAAATTGCACTTTCTTCATTTCAAGAGGATGATAAACTTTTCAAGTCACGTTTGAGGATAAGATTAGAAAGTTGGGGGAATATTAAACCGAAGTGACAAAAAAATAAATCAAAAATCCTTTACTCCATGGAACAAAAAATTTCTGTCATTCCAGTTTTATATTTGAAATATAAATATACACCATTTTCAGCTTTTCATAAGGCTCTTGAACACATATTGCAGACCATTTTCTAATAACATCTGTGTAATATTGGCGGTGGCGGTGGGCTCTCACATATAGCTTAGCATTATCGTGTAGAAAAAGCTTCAGGATAAAATCTTCAAAAAAAAGAACACTTCAGGGATTATTTAGGGATCATAATGTCTAGTCCATTATTCTTCAGTGTTTGGTTTTAGGTAAAAAGGTTTTTGCAGTCAAAGATTGAAAAAGTGTCTATTACCTTCACAAAAAAAAAAACAATTGATGTTAGGTTGAAGTATGTTATGTGATAAATCTGGTTGTCATGTGTAATAATTGGTTATAATGCATAATCACTGACTATTTTGGTAAGTTTGATCAATTTCTCTGAATTTATCACTTTACCAGTGATAATGCATAATACCCAAGCGTTGCGTTGTTGGTAAATGTATACTATACATGATAATTCATCCATCTATTGTATCATTATATCAGGATAAAATCTTAAAATTTGTTATCACTGGTAAAAATGATAAATTTATCAAACTTACCAAGATGATTGGTAAGTATGCATAATAATCGTAACCGATTTATCGCATTTACCATAACATGCATATAGCAAAAAAGAAGTTATCGTACATTAATATGAAATTCATGGGTATATGTTTGTAAGTGCAGGTATTTCTAATCTTACAGGTCAATATTTTGTGCCGGTTCTAAGAGCTGAAGACAATTCTTTACAGCCAATTATAGGCAGGCCCTATACACGAGATAAAGAAAGTTCAGTTCTGGAAGAAATACAAGACGGCAGTCCTTGTAAAGTCAAACTATCCATCATGGCTGTTGCTGGTCCTTTGTCTCCAGAAAATGTACTCAGATTTGTACTTTTTCCTCTTTTTTTTTTTCTTTAAAATTCAGCTAGCTGCTCCTATTAATGAGTGATAACAACAGCTAATAATGCAATTATTGAATGAACTTAAGTGCTTTCGAAGGCGTTTCTACCTTAATTCAGTTATTTGAAGTAAATATGGTACACACACCATGTACATGCAAGTTGAAACATTATTTCAATTCAATAATTGAAACATTTAAAACCAGAATAATTTTAAGTTTAAAAACATAAAAACCAAACTTCTAACCCTTTTTCACGTAGAGTAGAAGAATTTCGAGACATTTGTTCATTGTAACGAGACTCTGAGCCATCTTCCAAAAAATGGTCCCCCCCCCATTGTGTGAATGGTATGGGAGTAATTAGAGAACGAATATGAAATGCATCAAAAATACATCCCGAGATTACATATTTTCTTGGAAAATAATATCAAAATAATTTTTGTTTGCATGTAAAATCAAGATTTTACTTTGGAACACGTGTCCTTTAGTCCTCAAGGGTTAATTCATTTTGTTCAGCTCTGTGTATGGATGATGTATGACATCTTGGATGTCCATTGAGATGTCCACAAAATTCAAAGAGTTGGATGTAACATCTCACAGGTAGAGACATGAACGCACAGATAATACTGGCTTTACATAAATTCGAAACTAATCGCTAAGCTTCTGTTTTTAGTAAAACAGTTTTAACCCCTTCGCTTAGAAGCTATTGGCAAGAAATCCTGATGATCTCTATTTGTGAATCGGTGATAAATATGGTAACCTTGTCCTAACCTAACCACATGAAAACCACACAAAAGAAAAGAAGGAAAGAATGCAAGGAAAAAAAACAAATGAAAGGCAAACAGTATAATAGATAAATAGATAAGAGAGTAGGTGCAAAGTAGATTTATCTTTTCACCCTCCCTTGCCTCCTCTCTTTCGCTTTTACATGTGTAGAATAGAAGAATGCATCATGTGGGGGGAAAATCACTAATATAGTGTATAGAAATAAACTGAGGTAAAAAGAACAACTTTGTTTCATAGGGTTACAACAGCTGCTCAAAGCAACGAAGCTTCGTGATGATGAGAGAGGAAAGAAAACAAAGAACTTGTTTGAATTTATTTCACTGGCATTTGGATGCAATATTACCTCCTTGATTTTAAAGTGGTTAATGGACATTTTTCCAAGGATTTGTTTTGACTCATTGAGTACTAATAACTGTTGAATTATTATCATTTTGTAGAGATACTACAAATCTTCCAGATAACGGAAGGATAAGGCACACTTAATATAACAAAGTTATCATTAACAATAAGTAAAGAATTAATCAAACATACTGAGCCAAATAAACATGTTTTTTCAATAGTACAGCAAATCTATCATTCATTTTACCTTCATTTCAAAAATTGTTTATATTGAAGCTGATTGGGGTTTTTCCTCCCACTAGGCTGAATTATTCTACAAATTTTGGAAAACACCAACCAGTCAGTTCTCATGGACAAGGTATCAATACCTCAACAAAATACGCTTGAGTGATACTGAGAAGGGACTAGAGACACTCGGACGGTAAGTGTTGTCATGACTATTACACTTCATTTGTTCCTTCTGGTCTTGTTTTGTTCCATTTGTTAGCAAAACTAAAATAAATTATTTAGAAGCTCTAAACACAAAATAACTTTGGTGTCTTTATTTTTGTATTCTAATGCATTGGTGATGATTCCCAGACTCGTAAATCTGTAAGCTTCTCACATGGCAAAATATTTTGCTGCCGAAAAAAAAGGGGCCTTACTACAAATAAAAGTAAAACGTGGGCATTTCCGAGTTCACCTCAACATAATATCCATGAAAAAGATAATTTCTTCATACATTGGACTGAGGAAAAAATCAAAATCATCTCAGTCTCCCTACTGCCGCCACCTGGACACCATTTGCTGAAGTTAGGGTAGGGGGGTAGACTTTGCCTCCTCTACTTCAGCTTAAATAAGGAATGAATGGTCATGTCTTCTGTGGTATATATGGATAGCATGCTTGCCGAGATTGCAAGAGGACTGGGTTTGGTTTAGATAGCCTATCTATTTTTGGTTGGATAGCCTATTTTTCTGTGACATGTCCATTCTTTTTCGTAATTTTCGCCATCCCGCATTTTCAACAGTGTTCTGAAATTTTATTCTTCACTAAAATCAAGAGTTAAAATTATTTTGCCAATTATGTTATGATAACTTGGTGATGAATATTTTTCTCTCGCATATCATTTTAAAAAAATTTTCCCTAGAATTCATTTTAATCCTTTGTGATTAGAAGTAGCGTTTCATTTTCTGCCATTGATAATTATAGCAATAATTCATAACTTTTATTACTTATGGCATCATATTTGAAAACAGTTGTCAACTGAGCCCCCGCACTTAAAATCCTCATGTGCCATATTTTCCCTGAGAAAACGTGGTCAGCATGGAATTGCAAGGACTAAAATAATGTTTTCTTTTGGGATTTTTCATTCAAGCTAAACACAATTTGAGGATTTTTCTATGAAGACAGAAAAAATGAAAGAATCCGGTTTCCAACCACAATATTTTAATAAGGCGAACAATATTTAATGAAAAACAGAAACGCTTTTGGGTAAATCTGAAGCACTGGCACCTATGCCTGTGTTTTTGCTACTATTGGTGAAGAAATCCCTGACTTTTGTTGGGACAATCTGGCATGGTCCCCACATCCTGGAGCAAGGGTCCTAGGCTGGGATCGTACACAGTCTCCAAAGCCAGACTTGACTTATCACAGCTCTTTCAATGGTAAATTTATAGTGTGAAAAACAAAAATTACAAGAATTGTCCCAGGCCCCAGAGCTAGAGCCCTGTCAGCCACCCTTGTGGGGACCATGCAATCTAGGCAGGGTTACTTCTGCTTTAATTTTTGGAGTGTACATTTTTATTAATTTCTCTCTCTCTTACAGCATTTATTATTCGTTCTCATTTGTTGCTATGTAGGCATTTAGCTCGCAGCTTTAATGCTCCTTGGTCTGAGTATTGGCCATCATTGAATGCCTGGTGTGATGTCTCCTCTAAAGAAGGACTGCAACTCCTTGAGAATCATCTGAAGACACTGTATTATATCATGAGCTCAAAGGTATTTGTTTTTGAAGATGTATAGCTCTTATATGAATTTTATGCTTCTATTGTTTTGTGATTGAAGCGACACGATTGCAGTGTTTTCCAGTGTTAACTATGCTTCAATAACGTATTGATGTATAGTTATGTTCCTCTATATATATTTGTCTGTTCCCTAATTGGGATGTAACAATACCATGTCTCAGGACCTGTGAAGTGCCCTATTTGGCTCCCTCACAGCTGAGTCCTGCCTGTATTAGTTTCTTTAGCACAACATATGATCCTCTGGTTGGTGGGTGCTCGGGAGTGCTTGTGGTCACACTCAGGGTTTGTGTTGGTGGGCAGAGGTCCAGTTCTTT
Source organism: Pholcus phalangioides (assembly GCF_987345545.1). NCBI lineage: Eukaryota > Metazoa > Arthropoda > Arachnida > Araneae > Pholcidae > Pholcus > Pholcus phalangioides. Next base: position 19,719,826 of record NW_028301615.1, on the reverse strand, counting down.
GTCTGCCTGTGTGGCTGATCTTGGGGCCCCGTGGGAAAAGATGATATCATAATCTGGCTGTGACTTTTCAGTTAAAAATTATTTGGAATATGGACTGGGTCACTGTTCGGTTAGGATGTTAGGATGATGTCTTGCCCTTATTATTACCCTCCCCAAGGAGGGCTATTGCCCATTTTCAGAAACACTGATATAAAGCAATGGGGGTGCACAACCTCTAGTCTGCGGGCCAAATGCAGCCACTCAAAAAAATGTTACTAACAAAATGTATCAGTTCATGCAACACAATAAGTATATACAAATTTATGGCTATCTCGCATATTTGACCCACAGACCGACAGGATGACTACTACTACTAAACCATACATTCACCTCGTCCATATTCCTCTGCAGAACCTTTAACGAATTGGTAAATGTTTCAATGTGCGTGTATGTGTAGTGAAACCTGACGTGAAGTTTCTTTCTGTGTAATGCTTGTTGTGTATAGTGGTGCCATCTGCCACCAGTTTTTCTAACTATGAGTGAAGTGTAATGATTAAATAATTTATCGTTGTTGTTATCCTCATTATTGTTGCTCTCTGTGGCGAGACTTTTTCATGGGGAGATCGGCTCACATTTGCACCTCAAAGTTGGGAACCACAGGAAACCAACTTGCTGACCACCACTGTGGTGACAGTGGGGTTCAAACCTGGATCCTCCCAATGCGAGTCTGTCACTATGACCACTCGACCACCGTAACGGCAGACATGATGACTGCTGATCACCCAAAGAGGCCATCTTGGGATGGTTTGCGCTCTTTCCCAAAGGGAATAGATGGTTCTCAGAGAGCTATTTGGCCCAGAGATTGAAAGTGCTGTGCACACCCCCCCCCCCCCCCCGATCTGCAGATATGTCTATCATCATTGAATATGGGGAATGTGTTGACTTGGCAATATATCTGTTCTTTTTCATGAAAATATGAGTCCACTAAACTCTGCATCTTTTTCAGGATCGCAGCCTAGAGGAGGAAAGTCCTGCCACAGTTAATATCATAGATGAAACAAATTGTGGAAGTCCTTGCCTGCGTGAATCATCACTACACTTTACTCACTCAACTCCCATGATAGTGACTCCTAACAGTAGTAGTAGCAATAGCAGTACCAGCAGCGGTGGAGTAAGTTCTCTTTGTAGTGGTTTCATGAATCTGCATCTCAGCGAATCGGAACGTATATGCACTAGTCCAGACATGCCAAGCATTTTCAGAAAAAGTGGCAGCAGTGTTAGCGGTGCCAACAGCAGTGGGAATGTACTGAGTGAGAGCACATCTACAATTCAGAAAGTCTGTCAGGAAAGTAAAAACGATCTACAAACAACTGAAAATGATTTGAAAGATTTCAACACTCCTCGAAGAATTTTCACTCATCCTAGAAAGTCATCGTTTCAGCAAACCAGTGACTTAATTCAGAATGGGGACGGTGGCTGTTTGACAAATGTGAAGCAATTGTCATCAAAAAAATGGTCTGTGAGGGATTTCAGAATTCACGATCAAACGGCAAAACATGATTTAGGTTCCCAAAAAAGTTACGAGTGCATACTAGAAAATAATTTCCCACATTCGTTCATTGTACCCATAAGAGCCATCGTGGAAACAATGTTCAATGTGTTCTCAAAAGTTATGGCCAATTCTGCAGATACTGTGAACACCGGAATGCATATGCACTTGCTATTGTCGGAAGATGTTCTTCCAAAAATTGGTTCCTTATTGCAAATGAGTTCCTCCGTTGTAAAAGATTTGTCTGGTTTGCACAGTATTGTAAGTTTCGCGGTTTCCAAAGAAATGCATTTCCTGTTAACGCACCACGAACTTGATCTATTGTTCAGATGTATCGAAAACTACCTGGACACGCATTCATCATACAACCTTTCTGATCACGGCGACAGCTTGGAACAGAGTTATTCTCGTTCGTGCTCGTCACATGATAACAAACTGCAATGGGAGCATCTTTGGTGTATTCTGAAGTATTTGTTGGAAAACAAAGCGATTGCGGTCGATTCAAATCTAAATCAGAATCCGTGTGACTGTTCTTGGCTGAATAATCATCATAAAGATGAAAATATTCAGTTGAAACTGAACTTTCATGATTCGCTAGAAAATTCCGACTCAAAATCTGCTGGCAGCGCAGATGATGAATATGATAGTGGGAGTTTCGTGACTCCCCCATGTTCACCTAGCGCTATCGTCTTGTCATCTGATGAAGAAGATCATCCTGTTACACCAGATGAAGGGCTAGAAGTTTATGTTGAAGGGTGAGTTCATTAAATTGTACTATAAAAGTCTCCAGAAGGAAACTTCATCGATAAACCAGAAAATTTAGATAAACTAATATTAATCACTATGAGTATTCTAATATGAGTGACCAAGCGAGTGACTCCCTGTCTCGATTACTGAAGAATACATGTGACAAAATGTTATCAGTTTCTGGGGGGGGGGGAAGACGAAATTTGCCAATTAGGCACTCCCCCACAGTAGAATCAATAAGACCTGTGTCATGGATTCCCATATGCCCAGTTTAGTTGTGATTTAATGGTGATTTCTTGCTAGCAGGATTTCAGTAGGATACTGGTAGGTAATTTGCCCTACAATTTTACGACTTTGAGCCTTGGCAGTCTTAAGAGCATTGCAAGTCTCCATGCAGTGATTTTTCTGAGGCCCACTACCTGTCTAGAAATGCTTGCCTACCAATTTATATTCTTACTCTGGAAAATTGTATCCAGATCTCATTATCATGAGTCTCAGTGGCTGAATGAATGAATGCCAGAACTCTGTCGTTGGACCTATCCTGTAGCGGAGATCTCTTTCAGCCCAGCTTTATTGCAAAATAAAGTATATTCCAAAATATATCAGTTTGGAACATGAGTGTCCTGGGGGTACGTTCATGCATTAAGACAGCACTGCTTTGCATTAATTGTTAGACGGGATGTCACTCACATTTTCTCTACAATTTTACTTTCATTAATGACTCCCTACTTTATTTTTTTTAAATCCCTTTCATATTCGTCTGTGTACAGTTTTTGGATCTGGAGCACAAAAAATTCCCTAATTATAATCACTTAGATCAGTGGTTCTCAACCTTTGCAAGCCTGGAGACCGGTTCCCTGCAGAAAATGAATGACGAAAAAGGAAACGGCTAATCACTCGCAGCTCGGTATGAATGGTGTCAAGGGCTCGGTACCGGGCCGCCGTTGAGAAACACTGACTTAGATAACTTAAGTGATACACAGCATATTTATACACATACACGCAACCGAACATGATTTCCAATCTGTCTCCTCTTGCAGGATATACCATATCTCTCCCCCCACTCCCGCACATTAGCCGGCATAACACCAGATGCAAGGTACACCAGCTTTTTGAATGTTGGGGTCTGGTCAAAGCCTCCTAGATACTACAAGCCTGAAACATGTTTTCGTGACGTCACAACCCGGGTCCTACCGCGTACATGCTTCGCATTCAAAACACGCTACCAACATGTATTTTTTGACAATTAGAAAGAAAAATTGACGATTTTTTTTATTGCAATTATTACCTAGTATGGTATACGGAAAACACTGAATGTTAAATTAATGAATAATAAAATTATAAAAAGAGGTAATTCAACAATTATTAAAAAAAATAGGGGTTTCACAAATTCTCTGCCAACACGTATTTCTAGGTGTTTTTTTTTGCTCCCAAGCAAATATTTTGGAAAAATCAGGCAATATATATTTGACTTTTCATTTTTTTATTTATATGACATTAGAATTTGTATTTAAAATAAAAGGATACACAGGCAATGTACAAAAATAAAAACAACGATGTCATTAAAATATTTTTTATTCACTGAGCTACATTCATATTATCAATTCTAATTCAAAGGGAAATTAGTTGTTGCTTTAAACAAAATTTTTGTAAATGTTCAAATTTATTCATCTATGAGGGGAACTTCGAAAACACATTTCAAAATCCTGATGGGATTTCACATTATGAAAAGTCTCTTGTTGTGCACTTATTTATAAAATTTCCATAAAATAAATTTTAGTTTCCAATTTTAAATGGTGAATTGTGAACACTTAGAAATAAATATTCAACTAAAATTCCGAAAATAAAATGTTAACGTGGGATCAATGTTTTTTTTAAATTTAAAGTTTCAAAATTAAAAAGTATCTCCTGAAAAATGCAAAACATTTTTTTCATGTCTACTCAAAATGCACAGACAGTTTTTTTGAAAATACTCAAAATTTGAAAAATGAACTATTCAATGCAATATTACAATTCTTTTATAGAAGCAAGTTTCTTTTAATCGAAGAGTTCTTTTATGAGGTGTTATTATTTTAAGCATGGCAAAAACTATACTCTAGTAGAAATATTAAAAATACTATTTAACCATTAATTTATTCTAAATTTTTTACACATGTTCTTGATTATATGTGCTATCCTATGCTGGTATAAAGTTTTACGTATCTTAGATACTTAATTTTTTGTAAATTTTCAAAAAAAAAAAATTAATTAAAAACAGCTTGCGCGCATGATAAAATATAACAATCTAATTGAATAAAAATTGATTAAAAATAAAGGAAACTTTTCAATTCATGAAATTAAGCAAAAGGTTGAGATTTCATTGACTCAATCTTATTTAAAATTAAATTTTAAAACTTAAATTTCAAATTCCAAACATTTTTAGTTAAAATTTAATTTTAAATAAGATTGAGTCAATAAAATCTCAACATTTTGCTTTATTTCATGAATTGAACAGTTTCCTTTATTTTTAATCAATTTTTATTCAATTAGATTGTTATATTTTATCATGTGTGCAAGCTGTTTTTTAATGAATTTTTTTTTTTGAAAATTCACAAAAAATTAAGTATCTAAGATATGTAAAATTTTATACCAGCATAGGATAGCATATACAATCAAGAACATGTGCAAAAAATTTGGAATAAATCGATGGTTAAATAGTACTTTTAATGATATTTCTATTAGAGCATAGTTTTCCACAATGTTAAAAGGTACGAGACCCCTTAATTGAAGATTTGGTGTTAAAGTTATCATTTTTAGTTTTTGTGTAATTATTCAGGAATACTTTAGATATTATTTTGATACAATAATGAGAGACTTACCTTGAATATTTTACCTTTGAATATTATACTGATACAAATACAAATACAAATACAACGCCACAACAGGCAAATTGCCCAACGAGGTGGCTGACTTAAGAACATCATGGATCCCCCGAGCCATTTTTTGGAGGCCCTACCTACTACTGCTACACCACACATGCACCCCCCCCCCCCACGCGGAACCCCCCAACGAACCCCCACGAATCGGTAAATGCGGGAATATGCGTGTACGTGTAGTGCAACCTGACGTAAAGTTTGTTTCGGTGTAATGCTTGTTATGTGTAGTGCTGTCATCTGCCCCCAGTTTTTCTAACTATGAGTGAAGTGTTATGGTTGAATGATTTACCGTTGTAGGACTGTTGCTCTCTGTGGCGAGACTTTTTAACGGGGAGATCGGCTCGCATTTGCGCCTTGAAGTTGGGAACCACAGAAAACCAACTTCAGCCGACCACCACTGTGGGGTTCGAACCCGGATCCTCGCATCACGAGTCCGGCACTATAACCACTCGACCACCACAGCGGCCTGGTATAAAATTTTACATATCTTAGATACTCAATTTTTTGTGATGTCAAACTTTTAATTGAAGCTTTCTTATAAAATGTGCCAAGCTTAAAATAATAATTACACAAATTTTGGCCATTGTCAAACCAACTCACTTCTCAATTTCAAGAAGTTCACAACTTCAGCACTTTTCGTGTTAGATGTTTCTCGTTTGAATTCTGTACCATACGCTAGGAAACCTACTTTTTGTAGCAATACTTGAAGTAATATGCATGAGGTAGTATCAGTTTATTTGAATTCCTCACAAAGCGATATGAAGCTGGATTGGTGAAATAAAATATTGATGTCCATAATATCATTTCTGAGTAATAGCGAGCAGCTTTCATAAAACTCAGTTCCAACTATTCATGCAGAAAGGATAAAGTCACTTATTTTACCATGAAGTACTCTGAGTTTTTTCCTACGAATCACTCATAAGAAGACTCAGCTACAAGATGATTATCGACCGAGGCAGTGACACTCTTTGAATTGCTTTTCATTGATTTCATATTTTTCCTCTGGTGACTTTCTTTTAATTGGTAACTTTGTCGTTCCTTTCTAAGTACGACGAGGGTTCCATTCTGTCTCCCTCTTCCCCTTGCAGTTTGACCTACCACTGCAAACACAGCAGCACCGAGACACCTAAAAGAAAGTTTAAAATGTTATAGGTGTAGTATTTATAATATTCAGCATATAGGCAACAAAATTATTGAATTATAAAATATTCTGAATAGTGCAAGAATGCTTACACAGGGAAATGACTCACATTTAAATTTAATGGTTTAAAATGCAAGTTGAATTTGAAAACTGTTATTATTTATTTAAAAAGTAGCCTATCCCTTCATTAAGTTTCACATCACTCAGCACATTAATATTTGTATTTTTAATTGATTATAGACCTGAGAAATGTGATTCACTCAATATTAAAAAAAAGTGTTTATATATTAGATATGAAAAATGTGCTCCCATGATTAAACAAATGGATAAAAACTGCTCTCAATGCAGGAGGAAATAAAATTCCGACACAAAACAGCAGCGAACATATCAACTTTCAAATTAATTATGCAAAATAAAGTCAGAAAAAATAAATATTTCAGATGTATTGACTGATTTGTGTACAAATAGCTACATACCTTTTTTTTGCCCGTCGTCTGATGATTATCGATGTTCTCGGCTCCTTTTTACAATTATTTAAACGAAATTTCTCCTGCTAATGTATTACAACAAATAAAAAAGCAATAACAATAAGTAAATAGTAAAATAAATATTAAAAACTTGAAGAATTTAAATTAAATATGACGACAAATGCACGTGGCGTGCTTCGTTAAAAACATCCAAAATAGCCACGCTAAGGACCCGGATTGTGACGTCACAACCTTGGCGGAGTGATACATTACGGCTTGTACTTCTAGGAGGCTTTAGTCTGGTCCATTCCCAGCCTCCCAGAAAAAGCAAGGTTTAACAGGGATCAGGGTGTGCATTTAGCCAATTCAAAAGATTTTTATAATAAAGATATTCAAGAATTTTCCAGAATCTGTGATTCAAATTTCCTGGCATGTTGGTCTCCCTTGATGTTTCCTGGCGCGCTGGCAAGTACATTAAGTGGATACTCAGCATCGGATGTGTGGCATATTTACCGATAACTTGAGTAATGCACAGTTCCAGATTACTTAAGTGGCCCCAAAGCCAGTGTTGTTTGGTTTAAACTTTGGTTTTAACCAAGTGGTTTTTTTCAAAAAGTCTCATAAAAGTGGCCAGAATATATATATATTTTTCATATGAAGTATCTTAGTCATTTAAAGTTATATATAAAAGCCAAAATTTCTCATTCTTACAACATTTTCTAACCTTTGGCTACATTCTGATGCTCTATCTTTAGCAAATTCATGAATAAGGATTGCATCACAAATCTAAATGTAGTGGTGTATTATCTCACAGGGTTTCTTTTTCCCTTCACAAAGAAGCAGCAACAGTAGTGATACCATCATGCTAGGGGCAGGTGGTCCTATAATCCAATAAAGACACCAGCTGTCCTTAAAGGACAAAGACTGGTGTACTAGTAGTTACATTACCTCACATACATTTTCATTTTCTTTCCCATAAGAAGTAGCACATCTCCTACTGTATATCTCCCAGTCTTAATATTCAATAGTTGTTTTTTTTATACTTTCACATTGTTAAGCCTGGTTAATCAAGGTTCTACTGTATAGTAGTAACAGATTTATGAAAAATAATCAGCTATATACAGGGTGATTATAATTTAAGTTTTGATTCCAAAACTATACAACAAGTACTGACTTGAAAATTTGCATGGATACTCCTGAAGCAATGGAAGTTTCTTTTGCAAAAGGAAAAAAGTGCAAGTAGTGCAAAATGTGCAAGTAGATGATGCTGTACTTGGCCAGCAGTATAATCTATTTTGTGCAACCACATCATTTCAGCACTTCCACAGCATCAGTGTGTGGATAGAACTTCTATCAAGATCCACATTGCAATACCAGCAAAGCAGCTGCTGAAGACCCATTTTGGCAGGATGCACCTTAACCCTTGCAACTTCTGGCTGTGGGTGTAGCTCAAAATGTTATAAACAGTGGTCAGATTGCAAACTTTGGTGAATTGCAATCTCCAGCACATTCCCTATATGTTAGAAGTTCCTCAGGAATATTAACGGGGGGGGGGGGGGTTCGTTTGATTTAATAAAGCAGAATTGTAAGCACATCCACATCATGACCATGGCATACTCTGATTCTGTTGTTGAACAACAATTTTTGTGCTTTCAACCTCAGGTGGGACAACATATTTAACATTTCTTAATTGTTCAATTACTTCGTTTTTTGTGATGTTTCCATGAATTATGAAATCGTGCAATGCTATAATTAAGGTATCATTTTGCCAAGACTGGCTATTCTGCGAGCAAATTTCCCACATGTTGGATGATGTCATTAATTTTACATTTTTTAATATTTTTTTCCCTTTACAAAATAAAATTGAATTTTTTCAGGAATATTCATGTCAATTTTCAAGTCATTTTGACAATCGTTCTTTTTTTACAGTGTTTTGAAATCAGAACCTTAGTTATAATCACCCTGTATATCGTAAATCATTGCTAATTAATCTGCATTATTTATGCTTCATTAAATACATTATATTCACCTAACCTTTATATATTATATGATTAATAATAACATTAAAAGAATTTCCAAACACACAGTAATCCATTGAGTTAAGCAGAAAATAATTAAATTGCAAAAGTTGCTTTTTGTTAAAATGTAATAATATTTATTGATTAATTAGCATGGGAATAGTGTTAATTACATTAATAACCATTTTATTTTAGTTAATTATTAAAAGTTTGAAAGAAATTTCATTGTTTTTAATGTTAATACTATTTAAAACAAAAACCAGTTTAAACCAAAAAAACCTGGTTTTTTGGTTTTTAAAAAAAAAAACGGTTTTTTTACCAACCCTGCCCACAGCACACTTACAGATAACTCAAGTGACCAGTAGTGCAGTTTCACATCACTTGAGTGGGGCCATAGCACATTCCCAGATCACTCAAGTTACCCATGGCATGTTTACAGATCACCCGAGTAATTCACGACACAGTTCCAGATCACTCAAGTGATCTGCAGTACACCCAGATTACTTAAGTGGCCCGCAATGTGTTTTGAAACCAATAAAGTGGCCTACACTCTCCCAAAGGTTGAGCACACTTTGCCAACACCAACTCTTCCTCTCATCATCCATTCAGTATAGTGTAATCCAGTCTTTATATTTTTTTGTGCCGGAATTATGTGTGTACCTAACAGTCTGAGTGCGTATCTAGTGTTGTGTATGATTTTTCAGTGCTGCCATCTATATCTCAGAAGTGAAGTGAGTGATGTGTAGTGGCTGAATATTTGTACTGTTTGTAGGCCTGTTGCTCTCTGTGGCGAGACTTTTTAACGGGGAGATCGGCTCGCATTTGCACTTTGAAGTTGGGAACCACAGAAAACCAACTTCAGCCAACCACCACTGTGGCGACGGTGGGGCTCGAACCCGGATTCCCGCGATGCGAGTCCGTCACTATGACCACTCGACCACCACAGCGGCCAGTCTTTATATTGTGTTGAAGTCTTTTTTTCCTAATGTATACAATATATCTCGTGTTAAAACATGTAATGGGTCTTTTTAATGCATTCCAGAAAATGGCCATCCAAAGCAGATATGGACATGCTGCGAGCAATAGAACATATTCACATAGATCCTGTTATATATCCTCATATTTGTCGATGGAAGCATCTGATATCACTAAAAGATGAGAACACAGTGCAAAGGTATGTATATACATAGTTAGAGCAGTGCCATTAGCTTCTTTCTTTTAAACCGAGCATAACTCAGGTCTATTGCCATGGGCAATTTACTACTTAGTGAGTTGTGCCGGAAGTGTAAGTGCGTGTACCTAACAGTCTGAATGCATACCTTGTATTGCGTTTGATTTTTCAGTGCTATATTCCAGAAGTAAAGTGTGATGATTGAATATTTGTAGTTTATAGGCTTGTTGCTCTCTGTGGCGAGACTTTTTAATAGGTTGATCAGCTTGCATTCATTTCTTGAAGTTGGGAACCACAGAACACAGGTTCAAACCTGGGACTTCATGACCACCACAGCAGCAGTACCGTTAGCTGCAGGGCAGGTTAATATCCTAGCCCTCAGATGGTAGTCCTTATCCTTTCTTCCCTCAGTATGTGCACCGAGTGGCCACTTTTTATTATGACCACCTGACAATTCTAAGCAAATGAGCTATGACATCACAGTTCTGTAATTTCAGGCATTGTTAACATAATATTTGGACTCACACTTTCCTGTGCAGATTCTGTTACAAATGTTTTTAGGGCTGTCAAAAAATTTAAAAGGAAAAAAAAATGTTGATCAACCCTGTACCATAAAAAGCTACAAATGATTTGTAACTGTCACAGGATATTACATTTGCTTTGTGCAATACTTGTATGCATTTTCGTGAGAATATAGTTATATTCATGAAGATATAAATGTTTCTTACAAAAAATTCCAATTTTCATTTCATGTTTTCTGCTTATAGCATGCAGTTTTCAACTAATTTTTACGAAAATTACAGAAAATTTGGCGCTGTGCGTAAGACACACTGGAAAGCAGGGCTTAACAAATTGCAAAAAAAAAAAAATCTAGGCTCCCAGAACAGGAGCTAAAAAATTTTTCACCTGAGAAAAACAGGTTCAAAATAACGTTTCTTTTGATTTTTTCCAGGATATAGGGACCTTTTTTATGTTGTTGGGGTGAATATGCTGATATGAATTACAAGCATTTTGTGCTGTTCTCACACTCTAACAACTCCATAAAGAAAATTTTAGGGCGTTAGTGCCAATTTTTTAGTTGCCATGGCACCTGGGATTTGTCAATCGCTGCTGCACAAAAATTTAAAATGTAACAATTTTGTATTCAACAAGGTATGAGCATTTTAAGCAAATTATTTTTAATTATGCATACACAGAAATTATCAATTTTATTTCCCAATAATTTGGTTGCCTTAAATAGCGCAACAAAAAATCCACTTGAATGTTGTGAAGATTCTAAACGATTTCAGCGGTACAGTGAGCAGTAATTTCAGTTACTGGCTGAAAGTAATTGGATGATAAGGGATTTCGACTTATCTCATCCAACCACTTTCAATATTGCTCACTATAACTGGCATCTTTCTGAATTTTCATTACATTCAATTGGATATCATTCATCAATAATTAAGAATCATTTATTTGAAATGCGGATATCTCATCGAATACTAAATTGTTACATTTGAAATTTCTTTACAGTGTGTCTCGTGTATAGCGTCAAATTTTCTGCAAGTTTTTTAAAAATGAGTTGGAAACTCTGCATGTGTTATAAGCAAAAAAACATGCAATGAAAATTGGAATTTTACATGAGGCAGTTATATCTTTGTGAATATATTTGTTATTTTAACAAAAATGCATACAAGTATTGCACAAAGCAAGTATAAAATATTCTGTGATATATACAAACAATTTGCAGCTTTTTATGATACAGGTTGATCGAAACCATTTTTTTTTTTTACATTAATTTTTTGCCCTTCCCCTAAAAACATGTGACTAAATCTGCACTGAATGAATGAACGCCAGGGTCTCTGCCACCGGACTTATCCCGTTGCCGAGATCTCTTTCAACCCAGCTGCGTGGCAGAGTCTGGAACAAAGTGAGTGCACCTAACAGTCTGAGTGTGTATGATATTCCAGTGCTGCCATCTATACTTCAAATTGTGAGTGAAGTGTAATAATGATTGAATATTTGTAACGTTGTAGGCCTGTTGCTCTCTGTGACGAGACTTTTTAACGGGGAGATCGGCTCACATTCGCGCCTTGAAGTTGGGAACCACAGAAAACCAACTTCAGCTGACCACCACTGTGGGGTTCGAACCCGGATCCTCGCATCGCGAGTCCGTCACTATAACCACTCGACCACCACAGCGGCACTACTAAATCTGCACTGGAAAGTGTAAATTCAAGTACAGGCATCCCTCTCTTTATGCGATTAATTGGTTCCACAAAATGGTCGCTTAACACAAAATTACATAAATCGAGTTGAATTTAACATGGGTAAGATAGGGATAGAAAATTTCTTCAGAAGGATAAGAAGAGACATAAACCCAATTTCCAGCAGCAAAATATTTTTTTTATAATGAATTAATTATTCAAATTTAAAAATAAATCTCATCAATTTAGGCTACATGAATAAATTTAATTAATACTTTGACTTCTGTCTTCTCCACTTCTGATTGATTCTAGTGAATGTGGATGTTTTTTCTTTCCTGAAGAGCCTGGTATGAGATTGGCTGATAACTTTTTTTTAATGAAAGCAGTCGACATTCATCTGACAAGTAACATTCTTCGTCTCTTTATAAAAACTTTAGGTGCAAAGTTAGAGAATTCCGAATATCCTTCACAAATATAACAATTATAGATTCATTAAGATAATTTTCTTTGATTTAAATTCTGATGGCATTGTCCATGTTACCAAAAGATGCTCATTAGTGAGATCTGGTGAAATAGATTTGAGCGTTTTTTCATACATGTGTCATCTACGATTGGAAAATGAATAAAATTATTCCAATTCACAAATTCGGGTCCACTTTCCAATTCCCTTAACTTTAGGCCAATAGCAATCACCTCTTCCCGTTGTAAAATCTTCGAACCCATTGTAGCAAAAGAAATCTGTGCCCACTTAAATAAACTCCATCAACTTTTCGTTTTCTCCAATCAACATGGCTTCAGAAAATCCCTCTCAACTGGCCCTCTTCATCTACAAACTCTCAGGAGTCATTGATAAAACCTACAAACTGATATTATTTTCCTAGATTTCTCTAAAGCTTACAATAAAATTCTCCATGACAAACTTCATGGATCTCAACATACAATTGCTAAAATGGGTGGAGGCTTTCCTAAAATATTGTAACTAGTGTTTGTCCATTTTAAAGATCATAACTCCCCATCCGCCTCTGTAAAGTCTGGTACCCCTCAGGGATTGGTCCTCTCCATGTTATCATTCTTATTTTACATTAATGACCTCCCCAAATCCCTCAACTGCACCACTAGATTCTTTATAGATAGCTGCTTAATTTATCGCATCATTCACCAATAGTCTTCCAAGAACTTCTCCAACATAATCAGGCTTCCATCTCTGACTGGTGTTCATTATGGCAGATGCCTATCAATATTTCAAAAACAATTCTCATGTGAGTTACCCGTAAATTACTTCTTCTGGATTACTTTTACTCAATCAACAATGTAAACATATCCCAAGTTTCTCAAATTAAATACCTCAACGACATGATCTCAGCTGACCCACGTTGAAACAAACATGTTGATTATGTCTTCCAGAGAATTGTCTCAACAAATTTTTCTTCCTTCGCCGCAACCTTAAACATTCCATACAAGATATCAGACTACTCTGCTGCCAAACTTATATTTCTCCCTTACTTTCCTATGCTGCTGAAATCTGGGACCCCTACATCTCCAGTAATATAGACAAATTCAAATCAATCCAAAATAAATCAGTTTTATGTTCGACTGCTCGTCACCTTTTGTTTCTGTGCCCTAACTTAAAATCTTCTCCCCCTCTGCTCTTTATCTTATTTCTCAACTAACCCTGTTTTATAGGATTTACCATGGTCATCTTAACTTAATACTTCTAGTATTCTAGCCTAACCATCCCACATCTCCGGAAGTCTCGACCATTCCCTTAAAATAAAACCTATTTTTGCTTCTACTGACTGCTTTAAATAGTTTCTTTCCTAGTACCATTGGTGAATGGAACAAACTCCCCAGCTATCACTAGTTTTTTTGACAATATTAAACAATATCTATGTCACATTCAAAAGCATTCTCTTGTATAGGCAGGCCTACAGGGGCCACCAACATTGTATAAATAAATAAATCTACATTGACAAATATTCAACAGATTTTTTAATTTTAATTATACTACACCTCACAAGTTTGCACAAGCCCATTTTCAGGGCTAAAAATTGAACTGCATGTCAAATTTTGCAGGTCTCAATTTCTAAAATCAACTTTTCAAAATCCTATTATGGTGAAATCTCAATAAAGCGAGGGATGCCCGAAAAAAAAAAAACAGTGTGATGCCAAAGCTCATGTAATTAAAACTGTCAGGTAAAGTGGCCACTCAGTGTATATTCCAGATCATTGAAATGAATAAAATTATGGCGTTACCATTTTATAAAAGCTGCTTATAACGTATTCATTACAAGTGCTATATATTTTAATTTTGCTATATTTCTTTTCACATTAGTTGGCCCAGTCCGTCAGCAAGAAGATTCAGAGGGAGATCTCTTTGTACGATACATGAAACACCAGCAACGCCATCTCCAACAAAAATGCGGATGTCATTATCAGCATCCGAAACTATTTCAAGAAAGTGTCCCCGAAATATTTCCGATTACGATCTCAGAGAAGCAAATAAACTTTTCGACAGATTTGTTCGGTGTGAAGATTGATAATTTTGCATTGTATGTTCTGTTTATGTGTATTTCACATATAGCGATGATGGTGGCACTTATCATTATATAATATAGGAAAACAATTTTTCTACGAGCCAGTACTGTGATAAAAATAATATATTTTGTAAGCAATAAACAAACGTTTCCCTTTTTCTGTGTATCAAAAATGTCTTCATTTTTTCAATGGATTTTAATTGAGTTTTAAAATTATTTTAAAAAATCCCTGTATGGGAGGAAGGGATGTATTTTGGCAAGGGCAACCCTGTATCAGGAAACTTCCAAAGATAGTCAATCCTAACTGAATAATGGCATTGGTAGTCCAGGTCGACACATCTGCCGCATGTGGTGTTTTTTTTGTCCATGGCCCATTGAACCATATCATCTCTCTCCCGCCGATTTTTCTAACTATGAGTGTCGTGTAATGATTGTAATCTTTTAGGCCCATTGCTCACTGCAGCGAGATCTGCACGCATTTGTACACCACAGAAAACTAACTTCAGCTGACCATCACTGTGGTCACCCACCAGGTGGGGTTGGACCCAGCGTCCTCGCTGCCAACTTTGGAACATTAGAATTAGGGAGATCTTCAACCAGATCTGAATTCCTTACAAAAAAAATTAATATAGAAAGGATTTCTCAGAAATGAAAATGAAAGATATTTTTCACCTTCAGAAAAATGTGACTTCATGGGCTAATCATCACCAATTTTCGCTAAATTAACTGTCATTACTATACTATAATCATAAACACTGTGAAAAAAAAATCCTCATCAGGCCAAAATGATGAATGATCAGTTTTTTGGCTGGATGTTTAAGTTTTTCTTGGCAAAAATTCTTTTATGAAATAATTCTCTCTCCCCTCCAAAAAGTTAGGATTTTTTCGTTTTTGGTTAGAATTCGGGAAATACAAGAACTTTATGGAATTGGAAATCTGGGAGACTTGACAGCTATGCCATAATTTTATATTCTATTTGTGTACCCCCGACCAAAACCAATTAAGATTGGTGAATTGAGGCTGATTGAATACTCAAAGATTGCTGCCATGCCTCCGGAATTTTGTGTATGGCAAGATGTGACACAAATCCTGATGCAGTGTAACATATCCATAGATCCAGGCAGAGAAGTCCTTATCTAGTCATTTTAGTGTATATTTACCTTGACACCGCCATCGATCCATGTTGCCAGATTCCGTTTGTCACAATCTTTCAATATTGAATGCAGTATATATGTAAATTTGGCTGACCTCAATGATTTTGAAGCTGATTGACTCCTGTGGCCATGTGTGTGATCGGGAGAAGTTCCCTTTAAATACCAGTTGTGTACTGTGAACAATCACCACTACTTTGTTGCGATGGAAAACCCGATGAGGGGCTGAAACCTCGATACTGTCTGTGATCGTGGAACTGAAGATGGTTTGCAATGTCTTGCAGCTTTAAAGTGCGAATGCGAGTCAGTTTCCATTTAAAAAAATATTGCCACTGGAAACAGCAGAAATTATTGTAGTCGATCGTCATTGTGTTAAACCCTGATATTTCGTGAAAAAAATTTTCATTCCGGGAGTAAAAAAAGCGCATGTCCTCCGAATTACGAATGTTAATTTAGAAACTGTCGAATAACGAGCGTTAAATCATCAATATCGCTAAATAACGGGCATTAAATCGCCAATCTCGCCAAATAATGAGAGCTGAATCGCCAAACATCATGTTGATTCTTACAAAATTCTCTCCCATTTCGCAACAATTTCTTTCCACGTATAAAAGAATTGAAAACATAAAAAAATTTTTAGCTCATTTGAAGTGCTGCTGTTCAAAGCAGCAAATAGTGCCCTCAGTAAGCAAAAATCATCTTAAATAGGCGGGTGCAAAAATTTTTATGACAACCGCTCTTTCAAACAAGGTGTCAAAAGCCTAAAACACAAGCTGATGTTTGATAACAAGACAGTGCAGTTGTTTTATTTTGAAAAGGGTTGAGGGTTAACGAAAATATTCTTGTTAATTTCGCTGCTCCAAAATTGCTCAGAATCCTGAATTTTGCTGCTCCGAAATAGACTTTGTCACTTCCCACCCCTGATATGAGTCTATCTATCAATGTAGGAAAAATGTCATTATTCCTAGAAAAGGTGAAACATTATTTTTGAATCTGTTTTTCTTGGGAAAAAAAATCGCAGCTCCTAAATTTTTTTTGCGATTTGTCAAGCCCTGTTTCATAACAAAAGGAGAAGTGGTAATGTAGTCGGAACTAGTTTGCATGTGGATGAAAGAAAAAAATCAGCAAGCACATGTGTGTATATACACATACTACTACATTCAAGTTCCTAGAATTATTTTATTACAGAAGAATGAATGTAGATAGAACCTGTTTATTTGGTTTTACCTTTGAAGTGCACTACTCTGTGCAATTATGCATTTTTTCTATTGTTCATACAAAGATGTAAATGTGGATTGCAAGTCTCCTTTTGTCATATCCTCCAGTGCCTTCGTCACTACTTGCTGCAGTTCTTCGGAACCTGAGAATCGTTGCCCCTTAAGCAAATTCTTTATTCAAGGAAAAGGGGGGGGGGAAAGTCACATGGGACATCATCAAGGTAAGGAAGTTGGTTGTGGAGGTACTGGAATGTGATGTTTTGACAGGTAATCTGACACCAGGAGGGAACCTGTGAGCTAGCGCATTGTCGTGATGGAGCACCCATGACTTGGCCTTCCAAAGATCTAGTCGCTGGTGTCTCACTGTATCATGCAGACGTTTAAGGACTCACAGGCTCCACCAGACGTCAGTTACCTGTCAAAACATCACACATTCTGACACTTCCACAACCAGTTTATTCTCTCCTGATCTTACACCATGTGACTTTTTCTTCCTCAAATGAAGAGATTTGCTTAATGGGCAGCGGTCTCAGGTTTCAAAGAAGTGCAGCAAGTAGCGATGAAGGCACTGGAGGATGCGACAAAAGAAGGCTGAACAAATAAACAGGTTATATCTGTATTCATTCTTCTATAATAAAATAGTCTTTGAACTTTTTGAATGTAGTAGTAGTATAAATGATTTTCTCTATACAAATGAAACCACTTTTTCAATTGTTTACAAGAAACTATTTTTATTCGAAACCAATATTATTAACTATGCAATGAGCCACATCATACATGAATTGATTATTTTACATAATCATGAATGAAAATCATGCTAAAAAAAGTAGTGAAAAATACAAAACTTTGTGCTTACAGACAAGGCTGCAAATAATTTTGAATGTTGAGAAAATCAGTCAATGTATTTCAGATCCATGCTGTTGATCATAAAGCAATACATGTCCACGACTTCCTCGATCTACGAAAGGAAAAACACAATATATACCACTTCATTGGTAAGTAGCAAAAAGTCAAGTACATGCATCCCTCGCTTCCGCTTTACACGATTTCAATATAACACAATTTTAAAAATTTAATTTTAGAAATTGCGGCTAGCAAAAGTTTGTTTGATTTTATTCTTGAAAATGGGCTTGCAAATTAGAAATATGATATAATGAAAATGACAAAATCCGTTGGATTTGTTGATTTAGATGGGACAAGTATAGAGAAGAAATTCTCAAATTCATTTCACCAATGAACATCTTCTGGTAGCACATCGACAATGCCACCAAAATTTTAAATCAAAGAAAACGATCCTAATGAATCAAGAAATTACAGTATTAAAATACACAAAATTACAGTAGGAAACTTTTAATAAATGACAAAATTATTTTCAATGAACAGCAAATTTTTTTTAAAGCATAAAATCTATGACTGATTTATTTTTACTGTCTCTTGTGAGAAAAAAGTGCCATGTTGAACCATACAACGGCAGTTAAAATTTAATTTGTGAAATAGTTTTCCCCTCAAGTAAACTTTTAAATATAATCGCAAACATTTAAATTGTACAGAATCTGTAAATATACTTGCTGGCCATCCAAAATGCAACACTTTGAATGCATTGTGCTGTAAAACAGTTTTTTTTTTTTGGTTTTTCAATGGTTTGTTTTTGTCACAAAATTTAAATTCATGCAGGTCTACAAATATGCAGAGCAGGTCATTGAAATTTTAAGTATTTTCATACCTGAACACTACATGTACCAAATTTGAAGAAAATTTGAGTTGGTCATGCAACTGACTTTCAATGTCTGTGGTCGATATTTTTATGGAATGAGTTTCCTGTGAAGCATGAAATAAAGCACATTTCCTTTTATTTTTGTGACAATTTACTCATCTACATGTTTACTTTCTCTGGTAAAAATTTCAAACATATAGTGCAATGTATTCTAGGTATTCCATTTTGGATGGCCAGTAGTGTAAATACTGGTCTTTACCCTTTTAGATGTTGGTTTACCACCACCATGACCACTTTTCACATCCACACGTATCATCAGAGGATTTGTCTGAAACAGAAGCAATTTTGATAAATAAATGAAGTACAATGATAATTTTTTTTCTTTTTACAAGAATTTTTCCACCAGAAATAATTAATAATGGCTAATTGCAATGTCTATGGGCCCCAGGTCACTGTTTCAATAGTTAACTATTTAATATATTTTACAAAATGAAAATGGCATATAGAAAAGAAGGGGAAAAAATGGATGAATCTATACCACATGAAATGATAATTTTCTCCCACAGTAGTAATTTTAAGTATTCAAAGCTAATTATACAGTAATACCTTGGCTAACGAACTCATCGGCTTAAATTTATTGGCAAACAAAGATTTTTAATTTGTGATTTTTCTGCCTTGGCTGATGAACATTTTCATTGATATGAATGCACACTGCTAACATTAAATAGCTGCATCATGAGCTGAATTTTCACACCAACCCAACCAGAATTACTGTTACCAGAGCTCGACTCATGCCCACCTCGCAATATTTTTCCTAGATAGACCTACACTTCTCTTTCTGAAATTCTATTCATTTTAGCCTTTAATCGATTAGCTTTTGTCTTTTTCATAGCATTCCTTGCTATTTTTAAAAAACTTATCTTTAAATTTTTGGCAGAAGCTGGAACAAATCACAAAATTCCCCATAGAAGCCTATAGGAAATCATGTTTCGGCTTACAAACCTGATTCCGGAACGAATCGTCTTTGTTAGCCGAGGTATCACTGTATTCAGATTGAAACAGTTTAAATTCCCAATTGCTATTTCTCACAGCACTTAGAACACAGACATTTGAACCAACATTAACCCAACCTTTGCCACATAGGTATGTGAAAAATACTTTTATGTAATATGAATGTGATAAAATAAAATAAAGCAACTCTGTGTGGCAAGGGGGAGTAAAAGCCTCTATTCTCATTCACCTGGCAGGGATTTTTTTTTTTTTGCATTAGCAAAAATTAAAAAAACAATAAATTCAGTTTACAAAATACAATACAGTGATATCTCGTCTAATGAACAGTTAAAAAGGCTTTTTTGGCTTAAAGATTTTTTTTCTGGTTTTTCAGCCTCGGCTAATGAATGCAGATGCTCTAAGTGTTGATATGGATGCACATACTAACCTAACACTGATTTCACTCATAAGCCCAATTAATTTATACCCACTTCTGAATCTTTTCCACAGATGTACATCTCTTTTTTCCCAAAAGTTTCCAAACCATTTCATGTAAAGGCTAAGAGAAAAATGCATTTAAAAAAAAACATTCATTACCCTTAATGCTTTCATTGCATATGTTCTTTGTTTTCAGCATCAAACTCAAGGGTCTGGAGAACTCTAGGAACTTATCTTTTCCATCTGTATATATGAGACAGAGGAATCAACTGACTATATCACACATGGGAACACTTACTAACCTGACTGGAATGTGAACATGGTGTAAAATAAGATATTCAGTTTCTAATCATCGTATAATTTCTCATTTATCCAATTGTGAAACTGTTCATCATAATGTTAAGTCAGTTTCGGCCTTTTTTTTAAAAAAAAAGCTTAAATATAGTAGCTTTTCTATAGTAACCTATGGGTGTTTCATTGTGTTTCAATGAACAAATGCTATTCCAGGGCAAATTACTTTCATTAGCCACGGTATAAGTGTATTTGATTGCTCATTCAACATGAATGCAAAACTCTAAAATCACGAAGGAACAAAACTTAGTAATGAATCAAATACAGCTAGAGTATAACTCTATAATACATGATATATATATGCCTCACCTGTTTTGGACACTTGCCAAGTTTATATTGTAATTCGGCAATAAATTTCAAAGAATGTAAAGGAACAACTCGATCATCATGGTCAGCCGTAGTCAACAAGACAGCAGGATACTGCACGTTTTCACATTCTGGTATTTTGACGTTGTGAAGAGGAGAATACCTAAAGTATATTGAAATTTATTGCTATATAATCATGACAGATACTTAATTGAAGTTGCACTCAGCGAAATATTCTCCTAAAAGAAAGTACTTAGAATAAAAGAAAAAAAATTTTTGTTGATAGGCTTGTTGGAGAACAATGCAAAGCATTCTGCTTCTGGGAACGAGTCCTCGGCTGACGACTGCAAATATCCTACTATAAAAATTCCCCCATAATAGTGTTTTATACACTTCACTTAAGTTACAGTGAAACCTTCTAACAACCACCACTAACGATACAGAGCAAATGTAGCCATTGCTGGGAGATTCAGTATTTCTGAAATATGGATTGCATTTTTTGGTTGCTTTAAAATTATAACAGCCCATGCTATAATTAATTAGAAAAAGATGTTTTGTTGCACAAATTTATTTTGTATTGAAGCTGTGAGAAATTTTCACAGAGAACTTTATTTGTGATTTTTTATTGTTAATTTCATTAAAAAAATTCATGAAGAAAAATGTGTACAGTTGCACCGTAATCCATGTATCCTAGGATATGCATTCTTCAGATCAGATTCATCCTCCAATGCAACCAACTATTTTTTGTTGTTATCTATGGCAGTATTTTCAATTAGTGCTTTTGTTCTGTGACATAGCCACTTGCCAAAGTCTAACATTAATTTCTACTTTGTCCTTTCAGAAATGTGTCTAGCACACCCATTAACATCTCTTTAACAAACATCCAGGATCCGCGAACATTTTGAAAACCCACTGGTGTAGGAACGAACCCATGGTTATTTCTAAGGGCTAAAGAAAAGGGAAACTCCTTAAAGCTAATCTTGAGTTATTATTATTTTGTGATTAAAAAAATGCTTCTCTCTCATTTTTCTTTTCACTTTAATTTCCAAAACAAGGAAGTTATGTGGAAATCATTGTTCAGGTGTGAGGTTCAGGAGAAAAAAGTGGAAGAAGGCATGGCAGAAGTAGACGTCGCGAGATGACGACGAGGGAAAGTTTGCTGGCACAGTCGACAGGACCGTGGCTTCAACGACTCGATACTGTGAGGTGAATTAGAAAAACAGTGTCCTAGCCACAGTGGGACAACCCCGGTTTGTATAGAAGGATAACAGCAGCGGCGAGCTCCCACACACATTGTTTTTTTTCTCGTGAAGTCAACCCAACTATGGTGCTGAGAGGGGCAATCCTGCCTAGGGAAGAGAAGAATTGTGTGGTAGTATAGAGATGATAAATAAAGATGGCGTATTTAGCAAAAGGGAACAAGGAAGATCTGAAGTCCATGGCCACCAACTTGGGGGTAGAAGTTTGACCGGAGTTCAATTTCATGCAATTACTGAATGCCATACAGGAAAGAAGTATACAATGAAGTGACATGCAGAGAGATGCTGAAAATGATAAGTGATAGGAAAGAAGAGATGGAGGAGCGGCACAGAGAAAGGGAGATGGAACATGAACTCAAAAAACTGAGGATCGAGACAGGAGCCAGAAGAAAGGAGTATAATCAGGCTGGGTGCAACAGAACCAATAGCCAGGATTTCCAGAACATGATGCAAAAATTCAGGATGAAAAAAGACATAAGTCTGTATAGTCCTCAGATCACGAGAAGAGTTACGGGAACGCTCCTCTCTAGAAAGGGTCCATTTCGACGCAGGAAAAAGATAAAAATTATCCAGGGTTGCCAATAAAGGCTGTCTTGGCACAAATCGGTCCTCTCTGTATGTCGGTATTCTTCACGCCTCAGTGAGCTGCACTTTGTGTTGCGTTTGTTAAAAGTAAATTAAATGTTTTAATTTTTATTAAATTTAATATTTTGGACTAAAATATTTAATACAGAAAAAAGTTTAAAGGGGAGTAGTGATAATTTAATAAGGGGAGTAAAATTACTTTAAATTATCAATTAAATTACTAAAATATTTAAATAAAATAAATTAACTGTTAAATTACTTCCAAGTTAATAATTCAATACAAAGGGAGTATATATTATTAATTTAATAATAATAATTTATTACTACTGTAAATTATATGGCATTTTCTTTGGTTTACTTACTATACTGCAGCAAGAGAACGCCACCTGCCAGCAACTAGCCATTCTTTTTCTGTTCACCTTCTCTTATCACGCCATCATCGTCTTTTTTTTCTTTTTTTTCTTTTTTACTTTCTCCACAAAAGCTACTCACATGGGCTTTTCAAAGAGGTGACAAATAAAAAAATTGAACATGCATGCTTGTCAAGATTGCAATTATGTGTAGCCACCTTAAGGGCATGCCCCTCCCCACAAGGGCAGGTCTGACAGCAGGGCCGTCTTGAGAGTATCATGGGCCCCAGGCCAATTGGTTTTTCTGAAGCCCTACCAAACAAACTCTCGAAAATATCAACCAGATCTCATTTTTGTGAGGCCCCTCTTCGCTTGAGGCTCCTGGGCCGTGCCTAGGTGGGCCCATGCCTTAAGACGGCACTGGCTGACAGGGCTCTAGCTCTGGGGCCAGGGAGTGTTCTTCCCCTATAGTGTTCTTTCATACTATAAATTCACTTCAGAGTGACCCGTAGAAGATTCCAGCCTGAGAGCCCAGCTGCAAGATGTGGAGCGCCATGCTTACAGGCATCAGAAGCATGATCCTCTCATGCTGCAACAGCGATCCTAGGCTGGGATTTCTCACCGGCTGTCCATAGTAAATTTAGTGTGGAAAAAAAAAGAAGAAAATTATAAGAATTCTCCTCGGTCCATGTCAGCCCCATCCTTCTGGGAGCCATGGTCGAAAATGTTTTATACATGTAGTGTTCGGTTTCAGCTTGATGCATGGAATTGATTTTTGAAAAAAAAGCTGGAGTTTACAATACAGCGGAATAAAAAAACATATATTTGTTTATTAAAATAATGTGCTGTAAGTGCTTGAGCAGCCGGGCCGTCTTAAGAGCATCACGGGCCTTCCCGGGCCAAGAGATTTTTCTGAGGCCCTACCACGTAAATTTTGGAAAATTCCAACCAGATCTTATTTTTGTGAATCTAATGCAACAATGCCTTAAGAAGGCACTATCGAACAGCCGGTGTTAACGAAACAAAAACACTGTGATGACGACGGTATCGAGAGCACTGCCGTGACACTTTTAGTGAAATTTCTAGGAGGCCAAAATAGTGCTAAAGATGCCAAATGGGAAAGCCCCGTTGATAATGAGCTATTCTCGATGGGCAGTCACTTTACCTAAAAGGAAATAATAGAATCGTCTAATGTGACGTAGGCGATGCTCTTCTTGTGATCTGTGGACTATACCTTGTGCTGTTCGAGCGGCAAGCTTGTCGCATGGCCCTGGAATAGGAAGATTGGTTAACTGAGCTCTTGGAACTTCTTCCCTATGAAATCAACCAGTTATTGCTGCTGCTGCAACCTGCTCATTGCCCGTGAGCAGGAAGAGAAGGTACAGGACTATAATCAAGTTAAAGAATTGTTATTGAGAAGATTCAAACTCACCCCCAGAGAAGTTTCGGCAGATGTTTCCTTCATGTCACAAAAATCAAGAGGGCACATGGAAAGACTTCTACTAGACTTGTACCTAATTCGATGGGTGGCCATTGGCTTTCGGAGACACGACGTTTGAGCAACTTAGAGATTTAATCATCGCCGATCAAATGAAAAAACACATCCCAGCAGAATTTAAGGAACGCTATATGGATGAATGGTGTGATATGGTGTCTCCAAGTGAGCTATCAGAGAAACTAGATAGGTTTAATAATATAAAGAGGATTCTGAAGACACCCTTCTCTAGTGACATAACAAGGACCACAAGACTGGTTCCTCAAAGTCTGAAATGGAAAGACAGCAGAAACCAGAGACTTCAGGGCGAGTCCTTCCAGCCTAAGGCGACAATGGGTTCAAATACCAGAGAGAGAAAACCACAGTTACTTGTTATGCGTATGGAGCAGAAGGCCATATAGCAACATAGCTGCCAACTTTTGAAATGAAAATTAGGGACATTTTCACGCGGACCCGTATATTATACTAAAACAACTCCCAAATAAATACAAAAGGGATTTTTCCAAATAAAATAGGGATTTTACACACATGGAAGTTAAACCCTTGGGAATAAAATCCCTATGCAAAAAACAAGTGAAATTGGAGGCCAAAACTTCAATGTTGATCTAAAATATATATATTATGTTCAATCAGAAATGATGTGAACAAACATTCTGCACGAATGACCCCAAATCATCGGAAGATGAAGGGGAAAAACTTTAATTTTTGAAGAACACTGACTTTTTACGACACTTGCTTGATGTTTTTTTTATTTCACGTGGGTGATGATGTCAGTCTTTTCACCATGACCGATGTTTATGTCCGTAACACAACTTGTACAAAAAGAAAAAGTCTGCCTTTTTCTGAAACGTTTGATGAAAGGAAATTCATCAGGGAATAAGTATCTTTAAAATTGATTAAATATTTTTTTGCTTATCAGTATTCATGTTTTATCACACGTACATAACTTTAACAAAAGAGGAAGTTTTGACCACATGAGCGTCACTATAATCTTCAATTATTATTCAGGACTATTGGCTGCTAAGCTATTTCCCTGCGCGATAAGACAAATAACTTTTCTTGTCACCTTCCTTAAAAAAGGAATTTCCCACTATTCCCCCCATTTATGATGTGTGACATCATTATAAAAAGAAAAAAACAGGCAAAAAACATTTTGCCCCACAAGAAATTCCTTAGGAATTGTTTTTAGAAGCTGGGATTCTTTTTAAATGCAGTAGGGAATTTTTAAGGACAATTAGGAATTTTTTGTGATTTTCGTAAAAATTCAGGAGATTTAAGAACTTTTCGGGAGGTCGAGAGATAAAGCTAAAATTCTGGAGGCTTGGCAGCTATGTAGCAAGGTTTTGTATTACAAGAGGTCAGCAGAAGCCATTGAACAGGGCCCAGACGAAATGTCCAGACTGAAGAAAGGGACATGATGGAAGAAACCCCAATCCTAACAACATGTATCATGGTGTCTGCAATTGGTGTTGGTGCGAACATTGACACACCGCAGACCATGAGTTTGAAATGTGGTTAGAATATAATAAGAGACACAGTCGATTCTGAAGACCAGATCTCAGTCCTTAGATCCGATTTGGTTGAGATCAACGACAATGAAGGTAAGGAGAGAATAAGGATCAAGTCAGCATTTGGTGAAAGCGAGATAGCCCTTCTGAACATATGCATGACGAAGATCAGCGAAGGCAAACGCAGATACATGTTAATTACTTGAGCAGTGTCGAGTTGCTTGATAAATGAAATGTTAATATGTTTGACGGCATACAACACCTTCTTGGGAAATTTACAAGTTCTAAGTCCGATCAATGAACCAAGCCGTAAGAGTGATGTGTGTACCTCATCTGCTGATTCCGGTGCTGATCCCAAACAGAAGGCCAAGTCCAATGACAGCACAGCAATAACAGCAATTTTGACATACCTAACATAGAACTTGAAGAGAGTATCATAGCTCAAGTTGAGAGCTACATCACCGACTTCAACATCATGAAGAACCACTTCCTGCTGAAACACATTTGGAGAAACAAGGAGGGTTACATCAGTCTGAGGTTGGTCTCATCCTTTAGGAAGATCAAGACCCTGACCAAGGGCTGGAGGGTCATTCTGTACTGTCTCAGGAAATCGAACAAACTCCAAGTCAATAGAGAAGGTACTAAAGTGCGCCGAGTTGTGCCCATACGTGCTTCCAAGGAGACCAGATGCACTAAAATGATCCTAGCCTGCAACATGGTGTTCGAAGAAGTGGCACCCGAGTCCGTGTTGCAGTTTATGTCAGAGCACAGTGTAGTCGCCAATTGAGGATCTAAGATACCAGATGTATGTACGAAGCGCTGCCTCTACGGGAATGTGGTGAACATGACGTTTGCCCTCGTCGAGTACAAGATCCATGAATACGCCAGAGAGCGATCACTGAAGAAGGTGGCGATGTTGTTCAGAATGGTGTAAAGGTAGCACCTCTCCTCTCAGACCTGTACAAGACCAATCGGGACAAGTCTGTGTCTGAGCACAAGACCTTGCAGCTGAAGATGATGAACTTGAAAAGATATGACAATGGACATCCTGTCAACAGGAGGCTATCAACACCGAACCGTTTCAGTCTAGGCATGAAATTCAGTCCAAGCAATTGGACTGGCGATTGTTTTCTCATCCATTTGAAAAAGGGATCAACAGAGCTCCGAACCGGCAGCCGAAGACCGAGAAAGCCAGAAGCCAAATGGCTAAGTCTTCAATCGTCAACAGTGGCATGCTAAAGGAATCAGGGCAGGGAAAAGTCATCCTTTGCGTATGCTAGTGGCGAAGAACTCTGGACCACCCCATGAACTCTTGGATGAAAAAATGTTATTTGCCATTCAAGGGTGAGAAACAGGATATGTAAGGTTCAGGAGGGAAGAAGGGCTGGGAGGCGTGGTCGTCGCGAAAGAAAAGAATGAGAAAAATGGACATTCAAAAAATGAGAGTAGTCTGAAAGTTTCTACCGAAAAGACGTGATGGTTTCGTTGGGGATGTTGGATAATAAATTAGTGTTTTCTTCTTCTTTTGGGAGTTCAGAACCCAATTATTTCACCCTGAAATCACAGTAGAAGTACAGCCAAGGACCTATGACAGATAAGAAGACGACAGGGAAAAGTTTACTAGAGGTTAATCTTAATGTAAATCCGATGGAATGCATTCTGATCCAAGAAAATGTGGCAGTTGTTCATAGGTAACCATTATGGGAGCTTTTACTGTACTTTGTTTTTTTACGACATAAGTCACTGTTTTCGGTATACTCTGCTGTGGGGGTGGGCTTGTTGTTCAGTCCATTGTCATGCTATAGATATAGATTGGGACATGATCTAGATTTAAAGCTCATTTCAAAGCAATGAAAAAAAAAGGAAAAGCATCAGATACAGGTGTAGTTATATAAGTTACTTAAAATATTGGGAGGGCTCACACCCATGGACCCAATACAAGTTTCAGGTCTATGGCTTCAACTGAGATTCGAATCTTTTCTATTACACATAGCTAAAAAGTTCACAAACCACAAGTGTGCCAATGCTTATAGGTTTGGTGAGTATCAACTCGAGATTAAAAACACATGAAAAACATGAAACAATTTAGAAAAAATCACTTGTATAATGTGTTGAATTCTTCTTTATTTTCTTCAGAACAACCATAATTCGACTTCCACGCATAACCAATGGTAAACTTGTGGAACCGCAACATATCAAGTACACTGAAAGAAATACAAGTTTGCATTGAAATATGTCTGTGATAATACAGAAAACAAAATGCTCTATACCCTTTGAAATACAAAAACCACAGTATATTATTAGTAAATCATAGGTTTCCTACTCACCCAACTTGAGCAACAGCACAAGCAAACAAATCGGGCCTCTGATTTGTACATGCACCTACAAGGAGGCCACCATTTGAGCCTCCGTTGATTGTAAGCCTGTAGAAAACCAAAAATTATAATATAATGCATATTGATTGAATCTGGTTGTGAAGACAAACAAGAACTAATGTTTTTTTCACCTGTGTTTTAATCAGTGCTTATGTTCCTTACTGATTGATCGCTTTTAAGATCAACATAAGTACTGATTAAAATGAGGATCTAAAATCATTGTTTCTCATATTTAATTGTTTATATCTGCTATTTAAATCTGAAAAAGACCAAAGTTTTGGCCCAGCATTATACCCCTTAAATATAATTTATTTAACTCTCAGAATGCTCCCATACACAGAGAGATGACCAGCATAGTAACATGCTCAATCATCCAGGGATGTTATTACAATTTTTTATTTTAAGACAAAATTTGTTAAATGGCATATAGATGGTTATATGCATATATATATTCCAGTTTTTCTTAGGTTTTTCATTATTTCTCTATTCTCTTACTTATTTGATGGTACTGTATTGGATGGGTGTGCATTGGTGAGTACTGGTTTAGTGTCTGCCTACCCCCAGTAATTGATATTTTGTCTGTGATGGGTTTGAGCCTAGATTCTTTGCATGACACCTTCTTTTCAATTGTATTTTATACAATGAATCCTGTACGAAACCAAATGTCAAGAAGCAAATAATATCCCATTTCAGACAGGTTTCCATTTTATAAAGGGGTGTGCATATTCAAACATTAATCAATGAAGGGACTATTTTTTGATTCCATCCGAGACAGGTTTCTATCTCATACTGCATCTGCCTTAGGTTTCACTGTATTTGCAATATACAAGTTTGAGTGCCATAACACAAACTGAAAAAAAAATGTTTTTTTTCTTTTTTCACTGCCATTTTAGGAGAAACATTTCCCCCAATTAATTCTACAGCCTGGGGGTTAAAATCAAAATATGAGGGTTATTCAGAAAGTAACAATACAATTGGTATAAGCAGAAAAGTAATGTTTCATTATGAATGGCTGGTAATGCTGACTTTGATCACGATTATTTAGCTTTCCTTTCATGGACTTTTGTCATTGCTGTGCCGAGTCTGGTTCAAGTAGCAAGTTTATAAGGGTATTTGTGATTTGAATCCAGCCAATTGTGAAGTGCACTCTGTCAATACCTTCTAGAGAGAAGGCCTTCGCCCGAGATATTTTCGATGCTGTGACGTCACCACACTCCGGCTTAAACGAGAAAGAGAATTTCTTCTTCTCGGCATTCTCCCCCGATCCACGCTCTGCTTCTCCCAAGAAATCGCCATTAACGAAGGCACGTGGTCGTCGATTAGATATTTTTTTATAGAAATATGTCTGACCCAAAAGTATCTGTATTTTATTTTCCGAAATGTGAAGATCTGAAGAAGAAGTGGTTGAATTCCATCCAAAGAAAGGACTTCGTACCGAATGATCGCAATAGTGTAAGTGCTCATTTCGTAAACATTATATTGTTTTATTCTTTAAGAAAAATTCAACGGAATGCAAAAAAATCAACTCCGATATTAAGAAGAGATGGGACAAATAGTGATTCGGCGGAATAACCGAGTACCAAATATTCAGATAATGTTTTGGCCAGATAGCAAATATTTCGTGGCCGAATATTAATTTCCTTAAAATTCATCACAATTGTAAATGAAATTAGTGTTTTTAATTAAGAAATGAAATTATTGGTAATTTTAAATATTGAATTTTAAGTATGGAATTTTTTTATTTCAATAGATATTGTAAAACTGGTAATTGGGAGATATTGCCATGATACTGACAAAATTTGACAATGATACATCATAGTACATTAATATTACCAAATGATTTTTGTTTTTAATTAATTACAATTTCATATCCAATCAAGGAAATGTAAATCATTATTTACTCCTAACTAGTAATGCACCATATAATTTATGAACTAGTATTTAACTAGTTATAATAATAGTATATTATATATAATTTAGCAGCAGATTATTTGTCCCATCTCTTATGGAGAACAAGTAATGGTCAGAGACTAAATTAATTTCATGTTATTACCAATAGCCATCAGTCTGATTATGCTTATTTTATATTTTATGTCTAGGTATGTGAACTGCATTTTCTGGCCATGGATTTGTTAACAGAATCTTCAGCTTTTGACAGAAACAGTGGTAATACTTTAACAGCTCCGTTGATAATTAAGAGAAGAAAGAACGCTGTGCCGTGACTCTTCGAAGGATATCCATCAACTTCTATGACACTTCCTATTAAACGAAGGTTATCTCCAAACTACAAAAAACACTGAAAGAATGAACGCTTAAAAACGGCCCTTGAGGAAAGTGTGACTGATGCAGCAACATTTTCTCAGCAGAGACAAATCAGCAGTATGGAAGATCTACAGTGATGTGTTGAAACATTTGGTCTTGACAATTTTTATGAAGTGTCGAATCAGTGAAAAATTTTGTGTTTATCATTTGGATATACAACCATACCCACAGATTTCGCATTCAGTGGTTGTAAGTAATCTTAATGTTTCTGTTTATCTAAAAAGTATTGCATTGAAAAGAATTAAAAAATTTACCCTCCCATATAAGTTCACAAATTTCAATGACTTAATTGATATATTAGACACACTTAAAAGTATGAATCCTATGTGTGAGGAAAAAATTCCTCTAAAATAGATTTCTTCAATGATGCTCTGTCTTCTTTGAAGACTGGTGAAAATGAATTACTGATAAATTTTATAGAGGAACAAATTAAGATTAGTCGTTGTGCAAAAAACAACTTTAAATACTCTAATGACATCATATATTTGCTACTCTGTTACATTCAATTTCGCCACAAGTGTACAAATTTATAAGATCTAGCAATAAAATAATACTGCCTCATCCATCAACTTTGAGGAAAATTAGTCAGCGACTACCAGTTTCACCAACCGAGGAGGTGAGTCAAAATTTCTTGATGTACATAAAAGTCAGAGCAAAATATATTTCTGATGCAGATAAAAAAGTTATTCTTCTTGTTGACAAAATTTACATAAAACCTTATTTTGATTATAAGGGAGGTTCTGTTGTTGGCATGGCCTTCAACACAGAAGAAGCTGCGAAGAGTGCTTTTGTGTTTATAGTTTCCAGCCTAATGTCCCCTTTTAAAGAAGTTGTGCATATTTTACCTGTGTTCAAGATAAATCACGTATTGTTACGTAATGTTATCTTAAGTTATTTTAGGTTTAGAAAATATTGGTTTCACAGTTATTGGTGTTGTCACTGATAACAATGCTATCAATAGAAAAGCAATGAGCTTGTTCACAAAGCCACATAAGAATTTATATATGTATCCCCAGCCTCGGTGTCCATCGAGACCACTATTTTTTGTTATAGTGTGTATTTGTTAAAAAATATCAGAAATAACTGGTTGAATCAAAGAAATGATGGCAAGTGCTATTTTTACCTGAACTTTGATGTTTCAGTTGACAATTTTTGTACAGCATCTTTTGCATCAGTGAAACAACTGTATGACAGACTCTGCAAATGTTGTCTCATATGCAAGAGGGCTAACATGAAAATCTCAGACCTTTTAATTTAGAGAGACAAACATCAAACTTGTACTCAGTCTTCAATTAGTTTGTTTGCGAGGCTTTAAATATATTGGGCCCAGACAGAAATATCCCTCATTTTACTGATACTGCTGAATTTATCAAAGTAATCACAGTAATCAGATAATCATAGTAATAATCATATCATATATAGTAATAAATGATATATAATAATCAGAGTAAGCATAGAGAAGTTCTTGTAAACACAGCTTTTACCACCTTGGAAGAGTTTGAAATTTTAGGAAATGTATATGAATGTTGTAGTTGTCACAGGGAAGCTGATATTGCTCAAAAATTTTTTATGGATTTCATCTAATATTTTACTCAAAAATCTGTGTATGAATAAAAATGATTTGGTGACAAAGAAAAAAGGGAAAATTAGGAATGAAAAATGTGCAAAGAGGAAACTTGATTGTTTTGATCAAGTTCGGTAAATGTATAAGTAATGGGCCACTTAACATTTAATTAATTAGCTCCGAAACTTGAAATAATATTTACTCAATTACTTTTCAATATCAGTCAAACATTTATCCATCATTATCAGCTCAAAATTTCAAATTCACCTTTAAATTCATTTTTTATTTTTAAATCTTTGAAATAAGTGTCTCATTACTGGTACATTTTACACCTCCCTTTTTTTTTTTAAAAAAAGTTATACATAAATGATGGTGGTTATGATTTTAGTCGTTCACAGAAAATTGCCATCAAGTTCTGAATATATATATATTGCTCACATGCTTTCATGAAAAAACTTAGATACTCTTTCCACTCTGAGCATTTAAGTACTGAAAAAGAAATGTGTTTATGTGTGATGGTTATGTGTGAAGATGGAAGTTTCATAATCATACGAAATTTGGTTAAAGGGGTTTGTCGTGTCAACTCCTGTAGTTGTTAGTTATGTTCTATATAATGACGTTGTGACTGAGAAACTGAAAAATGATGTTGAATTCATGTTTAATGCAAATGTTCAATTAAAGATTGTTTTTCAATTCTAGCAAGTTTTATTTCTTGTGTAATTCCATGTGTGTAGTGAAAAACATTGGATAGAATTTTTTCTCCCCAGCCTAAATAAAATATGAACCTGATGATATTTATAATCTTGAACATAGATCACACTTTGCTTCATAACAAACCTCAAAATTAATCTACGTATTCTTGGTTTGTTTTTTTTCTGGCTTATTTCTAAAGAATCTTCGAATAAAAATGAATGTTTAAGAGAAGTTATAAATAATAAAACAATTTTATGCAAAGAAGAAACTGGTGACATATATTGAAGAAAAAAACTATTTTTGAAATGGATTTTTACTACTTGAATGTTATGAATTTGTGTACGAATGAGAATCATACAATCTATATCTAATCCATAGTTTTCATTGAAATTTTCTGGAAGGAGCAAAGCATATTTGTTCATTCGTTCTTTTTTCTTCCTTTCAATAAAATACACATTACGTGAAAAGTTTGTATATACTGTATATAATTTTTAAATGACAAAATATATAGTGAATATTGCATATGTCTATCTTAATGAAAAATAAAGGATATTTTACATATACTTGAATTTTGGTATTCAATGGATATTTTTTTGGTTAAAATCAACAGAAATGAAATTCCGAAAAATTCTCGTGGGGAAATTTTGATGTCAAATGGTAATTCAAATATTGTCAAGTTTTCGTAAAAACTCTGGCTCTAATTGATACTTGAAAATAATGTTGAATTATAAGTATAAACTCGTCCATTCGAGTGCTAAATTCTTAGGTAATTCAACCTTTTTTTTATAAGAAAAAAATATCTATTACAGCGGGGTGGGTCAAAAAAATATATATATAACGGCGCTACAGTGTGTGGTGCTGCTGGAAAACGATCTTACAGGGAAGACGATTCTAGGACGGAATTCGATGACGTCACGAATCTCGGGGTCAGGCCTTCTGCTCTAGAAGGTATTGACTCTGTCATATGCTTCCTCAAATGTATGAGCACCCACTGGATATTCAGAGATATAATCCCAGTTTATGGAAACCAAATCCACAAAATGTAACAATGTGGTGTTATGAATTCTTTAGAGTAAAGACGGGTGTTTATGAATATAAGCAATAATCGCTAGAAATGGTTCACTCTCATTCATTGAAAGCCAAGAAGCCCAAAACCGCAATTTCAGTAAAATTATTTGTTTTCTATGACAAAAAAGTCATTTTTCTGATCTATGGCATGCCTCCAGTATCACAACTAATGGCATTGCATATTGACAACGCCTTCAAGACTTCAAAACAAGCAAAGAGGAATGTCACAAATGTGTTTCTCAAAAAGATTAAGTCATAGCTGCCAACTTTGGAGAATGAGAATTCTGGAGGTTATCGCGCGGATCCGAATTCTGTACAAAAAGAAATGTAAAAGGAATCTTTTAAAATATTTTAGGGATTTTCATCAGTAAAAGGGCAATTTTAAGGATATTTTCCCATTGCAAAAACCATGACACCATGCACGCTATCACTAATCATGGCTAACCAGTAGGTTAAAGTCCTTGGGTTCTCAAAAATTAAATCTCGCAAACCAAAAAATCTGTTGGGCCTAAGCACGAAATGGGACATATTGATAAAGCAGATACAGAAAGGCCAGATTGACACTTGCTGATTGGCGAATTCTCTTTCCAAAAATGAAATATTTTTTTTGTGATTTGACAAAATGGCAGCAATTTATATAACGCTTATGAAGAAGAAGTTTTTTTTGGGTTAATTTTTGGGGAATAATTTTTCCCCTAAATTTACGGATTTTTTTTTACAATCAAGGGTAAAATTTGGGAGATAAACAAATTTTTCAGGAGTTCGGAAGATAGAGTAAAAATCCGGGAGACATGGCAGCTATGGATTAAGTAGTAAGTTTAGAACATACACCCAAGTCTTGACCTTGTGCCAGATGACTTCCATTGTTCCTTTAACTGAAGAAACATCTTGTGGGACATCATCCATGATCAAACGATAAAAAAATGAAGTTGGAACCGGCAAAAATGAAGTTGTAATTCCAGTAACCAGCAGCTAATTTTTATAACACTGGGGAGCAGAAACTAGTGCTTAGACGAGGGGTTCTCAAACTATACAGCGCTGCCCCCTGGTGCATCTAGAAACAACGACCCTGACAAAAGTTCTTTGAAGCTATTTTTTGTTAGACTACTATGGGAAGCCGAGGGTTAACACTAATTAGGGAAAAGGGCGTCATGGGCAAAAAAGTTTTAAAACCCATGGTCTGGACTAAATAAATGTTGGGACAATGGTGGCACATGCACTAGTGAATAATTTGTGGTAGACGTTTTGCAAAACAAAAATGTTCCGAATACAAAGCAGCCATTATGTTTTTACTTTCCAAACACAACTTGTATAAAACTGTATATAACTTATTTCAGATTGGAGAATAAGATAAACAGAAAATTAAAATTTGGAGGCTATTATTTAAAAAATTTTGACAGCATTTGATTGATGCAAAAAAAAAACAAAAAAAAAATACAGATTCTCTACATTCTTAAAAACATTCAAAAAACATGTTTTAAATTTATCATTATCAAATGAAGTTATTTTTCATCATAAAAGCTTTTTCAGATGGGTTTTGATGCAGATATCCATCCACACAGGCAGGCATCTCTTCGATTCAATACAATTTACATCTTTCTCTTTGACTTACTTTTTAGATGAAGTATATTTGTGGCCAATTAGGTATTCCGCAGCTGCCTGGAAATCATCAAAGCAGTTTTGTTTGTTTGCCAATTTTCCACCATCAAACCATTTCTGACCGTACTCACTGTAAGTATTGAAAACAAAGAAGTAAATCAGAACTCCAAAGTGAGATATTATTATTATACTCATGCGTTTATACGTTCGGAAATTTTTTAAAAACCTATGGCTTTTACCCAGGCCCATAACTAGAATGGGGCAATACCCTGGGGGCCCCCGCACACACAAAAGAAAGTGCACTTATTTTGCACATTTCTTAGAAATTTTGACAGTTCCTTGTTTGAAATGATCTGCAAAATCCATGAATGCCAACTTCAGTTACAAGTCTCTCCATAGTGACAGAAGAGGCCCCGACCCAATTTTTCCTCATGAATAAAATTTAAATCCCCTCTTTAAAAATTCAAATCAATTTTCTCATTTTTCTTCAACCTGACCATATTGGACATTTACCCAGCTCTGACAAACATTTAAAGCAGCCTGTTTGGCCTGTTTGCCATGAATATTTCTGTATGAAATCAATGGAAGTTCTTTGATTTTTTTTGAAATAGTTTACACTATTTCATTTGTTTTTTTTTTCAATTCAGCAATTAAAATGTTTTTGGTACAAGGGCCTACCTGGGGATTTAAGTTGCGGATGTGTGGACAGCAAAACAAAACAAACCATTACAACGACTGTCAACAACAAGGTTGCTTCAATTTCAAATTCAGCTCTATATTCGTTCTTTGGAGATGTGGTCTTTGCTTGACATCATTTTGCACTTGATAGGACAACAGAATTCAGAGAAATCTCCAACCACAAACACTTTTGAAAGAAATCAAACTTCCACAGTTTTTCGTGATTCACAGCAATTTCATATTTTATGGTAGAAATCTGTAGAAACTGAACATTCCATAGTAGTTGGCAAGGAGGAAAATAAGAGGGGGCAAACAAACCCCTTTTTTCTGGAACCCTTTCAAGGGGTCCCAAGAAAAAATCGGCCCCACGAAAGAATGCTACGGCCCTGTCTTTACCTGACTATAAGATGCCCCCCCCCCCCCTCCATTTTGATGAAGTTATAGTTATAAAAATGCTGTGAAGAGGGACTTGCTAGTTTCAAAAAAAAAAAAGTTTTAATAGCAGCTGCAGCTATTGCCATGACTGACTGCTGCCACACGCACTGGATGCCCACTGTTATGACTGCTAGAGAACAAGTCTATATTCAATTCCTCTACATAGATTAGAACAAGTGAACTTTTCAATGTCAAGAAAATGTTCAAGGACAAGAAGGTGGTGTATGCATGTGATTGTTTTAGGTTTTTTTTTTCTTTTGTGATAAAACATAATGCAGTCGAATCCCATAACAACAAACCCCAAGAGACCGGAGAAATCACTTCCAAAATTTTGTTATAAAGGAATTCCAGGTTTTCGCATTGTTCTTATATACACTTATCCTGGGGATTAGAAAAGCATGCAAAAACATAGCAAAATATGTAAGTCACAAGTTTTTATTTTAAGGAACACTTTATCACAACGTGCAAAACTTATTGAAAAAAAAAGAAAACACTTACTTTCCACCTCTGATGTTAGCTATAGCTGCAACACCACCTAAATTTTTCATAAATATTGTTCTTGATATACTAAAATAAGGAGACAGACCTATCAGAAAACCACCATAGCCATACAAGAGTGCAGGAGCAGATCCATCTTTTACCAAATCCTGGGGAAAAAAAACAAGCTCCTGGATCATTTTATCAAGCTTTATTCAAAACTTGCCTTAGGAAACAAGTACAAAATGTGCAGAAACTATCAAAAACAATAAACACAAAATATATTTCATTTAATAGACAAAAGCTTGGACAAGTTTGTTTCTTAACACTTTCCCTGGCGCCTATACGAGACAAAATCCATCTCGAAGAAACAATTTTTTTTTTGTATTCAAAATGTTGTAGAATTCCAAAATTCATAATAAATAATGAATCTTTAAAAAAATCAAAAATTTGCAGGAAATTTAAAAAACAAACACAGGCATTATCGGCATGATGAGCATAGCAAAGATGGTATGCATACAGTGAAAGTATTAATTAAATTTCTGCAATAAATCAGGTCCTCATTACTTATGTAGAAGCTTTTAGCTTATAACTGCCTGAAACAAAGTCCCTTCAAATGACTACTACAATCAACAACTAAATAACAATTCAATCGTTTTCACTGTCAGGACAAATTTAAAGCAATGAGTAATGCAGCATTTACTCAAATCTATATATCTATATAGCATGCAAACTTCAGTAAAACCCCTCTTAACAGACATCCCTCAGTTGCAGTCACACACTCTTTTACAGCCAAATAATAATTTCCCCTTGCATAATAAAAGTATGCATTTCAAACCCCTTGATTAACAGTCACCCCCCTTTTTGACAGACGAATTTTTTTGTCCACAAAAGAGAGGTTTTACTGTATATATGATATACACCCCCAGAATTGAACACATTTATATGAATTATTATGTGCATATATACTGTATAGTAAATACTGTAAATTTTCTAGGCATAGATTGACACATAAGATTAATTCAATGGGGGAAAAATTTGAAACCAGTATAAATTACAATGCCCACAAAAGCAGAGACAATTTTACTGCATTAAAGTGATTAGTGTTACACCTCAATAATTACCTTATGATGAATAATGAACATGGGCACTTCAGTTCCATCTTTGCTCTTATAGAATACTTGGCTTGTTCTAAAATTCTCAGGATCAAATCCTTCGATAGTTATCTTCCTGAAAATCTAGGAAATAAAATCACATTTTTAAAGCTCTAATGATAATAGAACACATTACCAAAAATAAAATCTGCACAATAAATTATGATATAAAATATTTTTTGCAATCGTAGCACATACAACCTGGTGCTGTGAAAAATTTTTGAGGGGGAAAAATGAATTAACTAGAATGCAAGAGTCAAACTGATTACATACACAGAATGAAATGGTCAGCTATGGAGAAATCTTGACACACACTTATTTATGGAAAATCCAATGTTTCTTACAAATTTTAAACATCTTTTTATGAGTTGTTCATCGAAAAAAGGAAAATTATTATCTTATTAATTCTCCAACCATTATTAAGACACTAAAGTTAACTGTGGTGCTGAAAGCTTGGAAGGAAACTATGCCCACATTGAGCATAATTTGGAAATACAGGCAATGTTCGTTAAATAACCCTTGTTGTTCCACGGAAAATGTAAGTTATATTGGGAGGTGGTTACAGCCAAAGATTGAAAAATAAAACAAGGTTCTTGAGAGAATTCCATAATCAGAGGGAATAAAATATTTTATTATTCATTTTTTTTTTTATAATGTAAGAAGCTACGATGAAAATGCGTCAGGTTAAAAAATAATAATAATTGCACTAATAAATCGCATGGACATACTTATGAACAATTTTTTCTAATATCAAAGGTCAAGCTCTGATTAATTTTGTCCATTTCTTTGCAAAAAAGGAACAAAGCTGAGTTTGCACATTGTATTAGTTGGAATGGTCGTTATATTGGGTGAAAAATAACACAGGATAAATAGGAAAACAGGACTTATTGTACACTGGTCGTTATAATAGAAAAGTTGCAATTACACATGGTCGTTATAACAAGCATCAACTGTATTACTGAAAAAAAAATTGCAGAAACCATAATCTCCACCCACCTCATGTTTAATGGTATCTCCCATCAGAACACGGACTATGGTTCCAGGGGAAAGGAATGACTCATAGTTATAAAACACCTGAAAGAGATGAAAAGAAAACAAAAAACATTAGCATATAAAATAACTAAAAATGGACCATGTATCTAACAAAAGAAGCTTTAGTAATACTTGCCAAATCTTAATAAACACTAAAAAAATCTTGTTTATAAAACTTTTCAGTGCAATAATTGATTTTTTTTTAAATCAATAACAAGTTTTTTACAAGACACGTGGTAACCATTGAATAGGATTAAACCTTTTTGTTCATTTTTTGGACACAAAATAGACTATTTTCATTAAACTTTACCTCATTATGTTTCCGTTTTGCAGAACATGCACCAATTGTTCCCAATTTATGAGGAAAATCCATGATCTTCTCTCCTGTCTGCAACTTGTGGAGCTGCAATACATTCTGAAAACAAACACAAAATTCAATTTGATGTAGAGGTTTTCCCCACATTATATTCACAGCAATAAATTATTAATTTCACTATCACAATATTAAAAGAAGCCTATAAAAGGTTTTGAGCAACAGAAAGTTGACTTTTCTATAGCACATTGAACCTCTGGTTGCCGTGATAGGGTGCATAAAAATCACCTACACTTTTGAATCTAATGAACATTTTAAGGATTTCAAAACGCAAAGAATGCAAAGGTAGACATGAAAATATACCGACATCTTATAAAAAAAATCCTAATTGCAGAAATTGTAACAAACAATTCATTGCAGACTATAAGCATACATTTTTCACATAATGAGTTTTATCCCATATGTATGATTGCCAATCACTGGGCCCCAGTTTATATACAAAATGCACATGTGCACATACATATTTTGGGCTTTTTCTCAGTATTAATGCATATAAATCAAGTCTTGACTAATGAAAAAAAATAATATATGAAAACAAAAATGAGGTGCCAGACCACTTTCTCAAGGGCCAATAGTTTTTTCTGAAGCGAAACTGTCCTAACTAACAGGGAAAGAATTCCCCCTCATCCATTTTGGAGGAGCACATTCATTTTTGGAGCAGAAATTTTGAAAATGGAACAGGACTAAACACAGACTCAGGGCTCCCACTTAAAAAATTAGAAAAAGTAGGAAAACACAGGACTAAATAGTAGGACAGGAGAGGGCAATCCCCTTAGACAACATAATCATAGAATAATAAAAAAAAATCTCTAAAAAATCTAAATTTTGACTTTTTTTTCATGGCACTATATCAGTATCCTATAAGATTGACTCAAGCCAAAGCAAAATGACAAATGACTTGGTTACAAAACCAATTTTGGCCAAAACAGTGTACTAGCAACCACAGATAATTCTTTTCTGTCTCTCCTCAATACAATCGAATCCCGTTATAACGAACTCCAAGAGACCAGACAAATCACTTTGTTATAACAAAATTTCAGTATAAAGGAATTCCAGGTTTTTGCATTGTTCCTATGTAAAGTTATCTGGGGGATTAGAAAAGTGTTCGTTAAAACAAGATTTTCGCTATAACGGTATTCATTAAAACGGGATTCGACTGTATTAAATTTTCTTTTTGGAGTCTTCCAAAGTGCAGAGTTTGTCAACTCTCTTCGACAATGCACAGCAAATTTTGAAGACACACATTTTTCAAGAATGATGCTTTCTCGAGACCACTTTCAAAAGCACAGTGCAAAATGTGTAAATTACAAGATCCGATGTATATAAGGCTAGGTGAACCAGATAGTTTTACTGTGTTGTCCATCCTTTTTTAAAGTGATTTGTTTAAATTTTACTGTTCAATGCCAGTGTAATCGCTTTTAACAAATGAAGTACTTTCATTTCTAGCTTATTGCTGAGCATTGTAAATATTGTTTATGCCACTTCACGCCTTAAAAATACAGAAAACAACTGAATACTATTGGGTAGCATCAGAATCACCAAACCTAGAATAGGCCTATGTATTCAATGGCTTTGTAATGCTAACTGTTGTTTCACCTATTTACACCATAATTTTGAATGATGAATGTTAGTTACTGTCCAAGACCATGAAGTAGTAAATACAAAATTATTTTTTCCATCGAGACAGAAGTTGTTAATAACTACTATACTTGTTGAACCCTCAAACTAAGCAAATGAAAAATTAATAAACCAAATGGTCCACATACACCCACCCCCAAGATAACCTTAAACACAATACAAGCTCTGCTTTGGCAGAATCATTAATTGCAATCTCCAACATTTTTAATATTTGGCAATATATCAATGATTCCCTGCTCAATTAAAATCAGTTACACAAATTTTGTTGATAGGATTTGGTAAAAACGTAGGACAAAACTAGAAAGTAGGACAAAACTGAGAGGTAAATTTTAGTAAAAGTAGGACATTTTACTGAAAAGTAGAAAAAGTAGGAGTGGGAGCCCTCAAGACTTTATCTGCAATATAAATGGTAATTTTTCCCTAAAATGGTGAAAATTTTGTCAAAAAATGTTTAGAGAGAGAATTGATAATTTTAAATAAATTTTCTTCACAAATTAAGTCCATTTAAAATTTTTCTGAGGCATCTGTCGGTGCTAAAGCATGCATTACTGAAATGATTCAATTGATTCTCATCAATTATTACACTTTTTTCTAAATACACACATGCATACTGAAACTGCTTGAATACCAAAATCTTATTCATCTTCCTATGGCAAAAGATGTAGAAAATAACAAGGGTTCCAGGGGTGGGAGAGAACCACCAAAAAAACCATGCATATCCCGCTAATGCCGGGATGGCCCTTGGACCATGTGCAAACACAAATCACCACTCTAGGAGGGGCGGCAAATCAGATATGAAAAAAAAGAGAAAAAAATAACCAAAAACACATGAATAGGGATGACGTTAAAAATAGGTAAAATAGAAAAAAAAAAAATTCTATTTTTAAGCAGCTAAACTAAGCGGAAATTCTAAAAAAAAGTTATTGGGAGGGGAAGGAGAACACTTTTTTAGGTTATAAAACAAAAATTTTCAGGACACAAAAAACAGTTTTTCTTTAAAAATGTGATATCACTTGCTGCACATCACAAATTCGTTTCTACTGTACATATGTACTGACCATTTTTCCATCTGCATGCTGTGACTAAAAGATCATTGTTCACCCTTTA
Source organism: Pholcus phalangioides (assembly GCF_987345545.1). Lineage (NCBI taxonomy): Eukaryota > Metazoa > Arthropoda > Arachnida > Araneae > Pholcidae > Pholcus > Pholcus phalangioides. The sequence goes on along the minus strand of NW_028301615.1, from coordinate 19,677,237 downwards.
TGCCGTATCTTTTGTTCTTTATTACAGCAAACTGACATTTTTGCCTTTGTTGTTTTACATGATTGAAAGAAACAATATTCAGTTATAGAAAATTGTAAAAGTATTAATTTAAAATTTTTTTTGGACTGAAAGCATTCTTCCCCACAGCCCCCCATTTGCATAAGAAGTTTTTTGTAAATCAATATGCACTAAGAAATAGAAAATATGCATTTTAAAGACATGTTTGTTTTTTTCATGAGATATTCAATTTTAATATATATTTTCTCAGTTTTAATACATATTTTGGTATTTTTAGTGACTTTTGGGGATTTTTTAGTGCATATTCACATATTTTCAGAGTATTTGCCATAAAAAATTTATTCATTTTGAAAGAAAAATATAAAAAAAACACACTTAATTGATTAACAAAATCATACTCACCGTTGCATGGTGTAAATAACAGACCACAAGTTTGTCTTCATCAGTACACACTGCCCATTTTAATACATCCAATGAATCTTGAGGTATTAAATCAACCCAATTCTCCTATCATAATGAATAAAAAAAAAGTTCATATGAATATAAAAGTACTAAACCTTGGTCTGAAGACTGTGCAGTTCATGAAAGTTGGTCCTTTCACAAACTGGTTTTCATTTTGTATTGATTCTACATAATCCTTCCACTTATCAAATATTCAATCTGATCAAACATGAAAATTTTGTTATTTGTATTCTCAGCTGAGGATGTAAATGCAAGGGTCCTATGTACTTATTGATAAATTGCTCTAGAGTTCCTGACAAGAACATATGAATCTAACTAACCTACTGTACTAAACTGTGCATGCAAGTCGAACATTTCTCTGTGAAATTTCTAATAAAAAATGTTTTGTATGTAGAAATACAGATGTATGATTGTAATCCAAAGTATCCTGTAGAAAAAATTTGGTCATGATTGAATATAAGCACAATGGTGAATTTCAATTGACCAAACTCACCTGGCCAGGATTAGTAACATCAATGTTGACAAGTCGGTAGTTTGCAGAATCCTTGTTTGTTCGCACAGTAAATATGCTTCCCTGAGTTGCAATAACATTATATTCCGCTTCAAATTTATCTATAATGCATTTAAGTGGAAGTTTCCCTGAAGAATAAAACAGCAACATTAGTCTGTACCCACTGGATTAAGACACGAAACCTAAAGAGTAATTTTAAAAATAGAAGCTCAGATGAGACAATACCTGTAATTCCATTCGGTAAAGATTGCAAATCACAATAATAGAGCATAAAGTTTGGAGTGGTTTCTTTAACTTTTACTATCAAATACCTCCCACATTCAGAGACCTCCGCATCACTGAAAAAAAAGTCTTCTAATGTGAGCTGAATTTCATGAATTCAAACATTTGAGGTAGCAAAGTAAACACATTTTCCTATTCAGAGCAAATTAAAATAAATTATTCAGAAAAATTAGAAAAATGATAACTACAACTTTTTTATTATGCTTAAGGTTATGCTATACAGTATTTATATTAAATCCAAAAAAAAAAATTATTATTGAGGCCTAAGAGTTATTGTTGCTGGACAATTTCAGGCATTCGTCCAACTTTGAAGAACCTTTACACAAGCCTATTGTTTAAGTCAGAAGTCTGGTCTTGATTTGCTTATCCCCCATGGGAGACGCAGCCTATGCCATGACTGGCTTTATAGGTCTTGTTTGCTCTATCAGTGTTCCCAGCAAAATCTACCTGATCATTTTCCTAACAGAAAATAAAAAATTTCTATGACTTTCCCTGACCAAAAACTCTGGGAAAAAGAAATATAATTCCAAATCTTAACCTTCAAATTTTCCATTTTTTTTCCTCTTCACAGAACTAATCCCCGAATTTTGCCAAATATATATATATATATTTATTTCCCATCTCTCTTTTTTAAGAGGGTTTTTGGCCATAATCCTCCACGCTGGCCAGTGCCTTCAAGTCCTCATAATGAGAGGCAATTAAAGGGTCTTCTCCTAGTTAACAAGAATAAGGCTGATGCAGAATAAGGCTTAACACTAGAATGGAAAGAGCGAAACTTATCAAAAATAGAAAAACTGCCATCGATATGGTAAAGCTTCAAGAACATCAATATAAATTCAAGTTAGAGCTGAAGAACCGATTTGATTTGCTGTATAACACCACTGAGGATGAACAAGACGTCACCACGATGAATGAAACTTTAACCACTACCCTAAAAGAAGTTGCTGGAGAAAAAGTAATCAAACCGGTGAAGAAAATAACAGAAGAAACAAAGAAACTTATGAAAGACCAGAGAGAATTTCAGATTAAGAAGAATGACCCTAAATCAAAAGTGGAATATGCAGAACTTTGCAAGACAGTACGAAAGCTGATTACAGAAGATGTCAAGAAGTTTAATTGCGATATTGTAAAGAAAGCATTGGAAGTTAATAGGAGCTTAAAATCAGCGAAACGAAAACTGTGTGTTGGGAGAAAGGAAATTTTTGCACTAAAAAGAAAAGATGGAAATGAAATCATTAGTATTGTTGAGTATACTCTATACAAACACAAAGAACAGGATTGAGACAGAGGAAAGGGAGCAGAAAGAAAAGAAAATGAAGCCGAATTTGTACAAGTAGCACCTGTGCTGAAAGAGGAAGTCTACAAGGATATAAGATGTATGAAAAAAGGCAAATGCCCAGGTGAAGATGGGATTTCAATAGACATTATTAAAGAAGCAGGAGAAGAATTTGCCAGTATGCTAGCTGCCTTGTTCACAAATTGCCTCACAAAATCGGATGTGCCTGAAGATTGGAATAATGCAATGATGGTTCTTCTTTACAAAAAGGGTGAAAAAGAGGATATCAAGAACTATCGACCAATCAGTCTCCTATCAGTAATTTATAAAATCTTCACCGAAGTGCTGGCATATAGGCTTGAATCCAAATTGGACGAAGCTCAACCAAAAGAACAGGCAGGAGCCTGTTGGATTTCGAAGTGGATTTAGTACAATGGATCACATCCAAACAATCAGGGAACTTATAGATAGACATAAGGAATATGAATTACTATTGTGTATGGCCTTCACTGATTTTGAGAAAGTGTTTGACTCTGTCTTCACATCTGCTGATGTTAAAGCTCTAGATTTAATTGGGGTAGAGAAGACTTACATCAACATCATCAAGAAAATATATGACAAAGCAACTGCAATGATTCATTTGGATAAAGGAAAAGCAAAAATTAAACTTGGAAAGGGAGTCAGACAGGGTGATACTATCTCACCAAAACTCTTTACCCTATTTTAGAAGTATTCAGAAAACTGGATTGGGAAAAAAAAAAGGAATTAAAATAAATGGAGAGTTTCTCAACCATTTGCGTTTTGCATACATTGTTGTTATCAGCAGTAATTCAGACGAACTAGAAGAAATGATACAAGAATTGGCGAAGGCAAGTCTTCAGGTGGGCTTGAAAATGAATCTGCAAAAGACTAAAGTTATGTTCAACCCGTTTGTGTGGAAGAGGACAATCTTGCTCAACAACACAGAAATAGAAGAAGTAGAAAGCTATGTATACCAGGGACAAGAAATCACCATGGATAACGGAATCATTAATGAAATAAACAGAAGGATCAGGATTGGATAGAGCACTTTTGGCCAAAACTTACTAATTCTGAAGAGTCATATGCCATTATGTCTGAAAAGAAAAGTTTTTAACCAGTATGGGCTACCAGCAATGACTTATGGAGTTGAAACATGGACACTTACAAGCAAGACGATACAAAGACTACAGACAACGCAAAGGCGCATGGAAAGATGCATGTTAGGCATCACAAGAAGAGACAGAAAACGAATCACTTGGATAAGAAATCACACAAAGGTATATGATATCATGGAAAGAATCAAACGTTTGAAATAGAATGGGCTGGACATATTGCAAGAAGACAGGACAACAGATGGACTACAAGTATTCTAGAATGGTACATCATGGTGTTAAACGTCTGAAAAGAGGTCCCCACGCAAGATGGATTGACGAGATCAGGAAAGTGGCAGGAGTCAACTGGATGGCTAAAGCATCAGACTGAGCAGAATGGAAAAATTTAGAGGAGACCTTCATCCAGCAGTGGATTGAAAATGGTTGTTGATGATGATGATGATTTCCCATACTTTCAATGTTGCTGGGAACTCTCTACGTATATGGACTTAGCAGATACCTGTCTAAAATTTAGATTCACATTGAGGATAGACATATACAGACACATAATACTGAAAATAAATTTTATATACAGTCAAGCTTGGTTACTTCAAAGCTCAAGGGGACAGAAAAAAGTTTGAATTATAAAAACTTCGAACCATTCGATATTAATCCATATAAAATAACTATACTTTCACAAAAACTCTTAATGCAGTAAAAGTCTGTACAGCTTATAACAAGAATCTCTCAGTAATTCACAACTAATTGTCAACAGCTAATGTTAAAGAAACAAAAAATATTTGCCTACAGTAAGTTATTTATAAACGAAAATCTCTCAGAACACATTCCCTAAACAACTCTCAAAAAGCATGCATTATTTTCCCCTTTATTATACATAAAATGAACCAAAAAGCGTGGCATTCTTTTTTAATCTTGCCACCCTATTCATAGGTGTTTACAAACAGGATATGTCAGTGCCTCTCCCAATAGATAAAAGTATCACATGCTGTATATTATCTTTTTGTTTATCTGCATAGGTGGGAAAAAAAGCTATTTTATCTGTGGAAAAATCTGGGATATCCTGGAAAAATCTACCCCCCCCCCCCCATCCTCCTTTTTTGAAAACTTCCAAAACTGCACACAGGGCACACAGGTCGTAATCATTTACTTTGTAGTAAGTTGTGTTTCGCTGCGATCTTGCAACTTTTTTTTTCAACATCGAAATTTTGTCTCCGATTAGAATCAGAAATAGTCAGATTTTTTTAGTATTTTTATTTTTTGCTATGGAAAGGAAGTAATCGAAACAAAACTTCAGATTTTATTCAAATGTGGAAAAAAAATGAAACAAAAAATAAAATAACAAAAAAATGCAGGCTTCCATCGTCAACTTTTTCTGCTTTTGTACAATCAACATTGTGTATGTGTAAGCACAATTAACTCTAGATGCGTATTTCAGCAAACGTAGTTCAGAATAAAGGGAAAAAGAAAAGTAAATTAATCTAGTTTGTTTTTACCCTATTTTTATGTTCCTACTGTCCAAAAAACTACAATTAATCTATAACAAGTCAGTTATAATGACAATCTTCCCCCTGATTGTGAACTGTCATTATAATGGACTTTTACTGTAATTTTAATAATTATAAAAATGTTCTTCCTTTAAGTTATGGAAAAATTTTAAAACTAAAATAATATTGAAAGTCTTGAACCTGAAAGAAAATTTCAACTTTAGAACATTCAAATTATCAGAGTTTGACTTATCCTGAACTGCTTGTATATGGAACAAACATGCCATAAGGGAATGAAGAAGCAACATACACACGCCATTTTGGATGCTCTGGAAATTCTGCTACCAGTATATCTTGAGATTGCTTTGTACCAACTCCGTGATAATAGAGCTTTTGGTTTTCATTGCATGTAGTGTCAGTACCATCAGCAGCAAGGTCAAGGTAAGCCTGAAAGACAAATAATGATAAAGATCATGATTAAAAAAATAAAATTGTATGCAAAAGTTTGCTTCTTTCCAGTTAATTTATTAATCAACCCCATTGTTACATATTACAATATTATTACCCATTTTTAATTACGTATGCTACATTGAAAATCATGCAATATGAGTGTCTTATGAAATTGCACTTCCTGCTATTGCTAATAATTTTAAAAATAATTATTTATGAGAAAGAATCATAGAAATTTCATTTCGTTCTACATTAAATTTTTTTCCTCACAGAATTTATGCAATTTCTTCTTTCATTTTTTATCTTCTGTTATTTATGATGAATAATATGTAATTATGTTCAGTAATACTCATTACAAATTTCAATATTATTACCCATTTTTAATCACCTATGCTACATTGAAAATCATGCAATCGCCACATTAGCTCTGACTCCTCCCATAATTTTTAACGAAAAAAAACAGTGAATTCGCCCCCCACCCCCTACCTGGGGCACCCGATTTACCATGGCCGTAATACAATATTTTTTTCTGGAGGGGAAACGTAATTTTACTGCCCCTTGACAGTGAAATTTGATAATTTTACAAAGGAATTTATTGCCTTTTCTTAAATATACCATCCCATCAAAAATGCTGTTCGAGGCATTGCCCCCCACCCCCAGTTTTGGATCTGATCACGGTATGTAGCAACCCGCAAATACAAACAAAAATTTACTATCGCCCGGGGCCGGTATCCATTTTTTTAAAACAGAAAAAGAGTCAATTCGGCACCCTTCCTCGTTCAACACCCATGGAACCAGACCCCGCCCTCTCCTATTGCGGTCATAACAGCGACTCGAGACAAAAATGTTTCAATAGCTTCCGAGGTCTAAAAAGGGGATTTTTTCACACAAACCAAGAATGAAGCGCAATATGTCGATATTAAGTCAACAATCAGTATCGTGAAGATGCTCCAAATTAAGTTACGGCCAAAAGCGGATAAAGGTCAGTTGTTGACGGCTCCGGGCATAAAAAAACAAATTAATATTAGGTCCCTTAAATTAGGAAAAAAGTGTAAAGTAGGGGCCAAAGGCACGCTCGGTGTGCTCACCGTTAAATCCGCCTCTATTTATGGCTCGCATGCATGTTAACTGAGTTTTTATCAGCCTGATGACCGATTTTCATCTGATTTGGAAACCCTTGTGTTAAACTAAATGTTGAATTTCAGGATTGTGTGATCTTTTCATAAATAGTTCTCCTTTTGATCATATCTGGGGCTACGGTTTCTTGCTGAGATTTAAATCCAGTTACAAAAATAGTATGAATTTTATTTCTAGATAGATCGCGATTTTCAGTTGGATGATTTTTTTTTATTGTAAGTAAATTCAAAATACTTGCGAGCTTCGAGCTTCTTTAACCTTGGCCAGCTACAAGAGTATTCTCCAAAGCGTATTAATAATACGCTTAATACGTATTAATAGTAAGCATCTTTAATACAAGCGCTTTGGTATTCTCCCGCTGCGCATAAGTTAGTTTCTGCACGGGCTTTCTTAAATCATTATTTCAAATATTAAAAAAAATTAACAAAAGTAATGATAGAACAAACAACAAATGTAACTTGCTCGATGTTCCAAGAAAGGAATTCAACCCTTAGAACTAAGACTTTTAAAATCAAATAAAATAAAGGATCAATTTTAAAATAAGATGAAAATGAAACAACGAGTGAGCACCCGTGGGGAAATAAGAAAGAATGGTAGTAGAGGAGGGGAAAAAATTCTTTGTTGTAAGTACGGCTTTTCCCATAAAATGATGACTCTTTAACCAAGGAGCTTTCTTTCCAAGCACTTTGAAATCAAGTTATGCTGACGTCACACGGTATGCTCCCGGGAAGATAAGACGCCTTCATATATAGGGGTTCTACGTGAAGGGAGCTAACGATCGTAGTTTAATGAAGGGAGGAAGAAAATTAATGACCTTGAACCGGTAAAGTTCCTCCTTGAAGAAAAGAAAAACACTGACAGCAGAAGAACGCGTGAGACCGAGGTTTTTTGGCTAGGAAAAAGTGACTTGGGCCTGAAAATACGTAATAAAAGTGACTAGCTTCTAAAAAAGTTACTTTTAGTGAAAAAAGTGACCCGCGCCGAGCCCTGATGATTGCCGATAAACATTACATAAACAAAGTCACGTTAATTTATTAATAAACCTCATTCTTACATATTGCACTAGTATTACCCATTTTTAATTACTTATGCTACATTGAAAATCATGCAATATGAGTGTCTTATGAAATTGAACTTCCTGCTATTGCCAATAATTTTAAAAATAATTATGAGAAAGAATCATAGAAATTTAATTTTGTTCTACATTGACTTTTTTCCCTCACAGAATTTATGCAATTTCTTCTCTAATTTTTTATCTTCTGTTATTATGATGAATAATATGTACTTATAATTATGTTTGCTAATACTCATTAATAGAGCCCGGATTATATGCACTAAAAAAGTGGCAAAATATGCTCTAAAATTAGGCAAATATGCGCTTAAAAATGCAAAAATATGCACTTAAAAATGCAAAAATATGCACTTAAAATACAAAATGTGCACTTAAAATGCCAAAATATGCTCTGAAAAATGCATCTTTTGTATTTGTTAATGCATATGTATTTTTCATTTACAGAAAATATCCCCTCATATATATACAGTCAGTCACAAAACTCTACATACACCCTTAAAAATAGCATTATTGAAGAAACAAAAAGGAATCAAGATTTCACCCTATTTGAATTCAAACTTGTTTTTGATAGAAATGAATAACATCAAATTGATATTTATTTAAAAAAAACCAATTTGAGTGAAAATAGCATGTCACAAAAGTCTACATACATGGATAAAAAGTTTATTAATACGCACGATTTTTGCATTTGAATTGAAAATTAATATTTTGTAGGACCTCCATTCGATTCAATAACGGCATCCAACCTCCTGCTCATGGACTGAACTAGGTTTTCGGTTATATCCGCTGTAATTTTGGACCACTCTTTCAACAATGTCTGTTACAAACATGCTTTGTTGGTGACACTATACTTGCGAACTCTTCTCTCGAGTTAATCCCATAAGTGTTCAATGGGATTCAAGTCAGGTGAATGAAGCTGTCTAGGTACCTTGTAAAGGAGCCATTCCTTCACAATCTTTGCAGTATGCTTTGGATCATTATCCTGTTGGAAGATCCATTGGCTTCCGAGACCTAATTTGTCGACAGATGCTTGCAAATTATCTTGCAGTATCTTGAGGTATTGGAGACGGTCCATCTCACCTTCAATGAAAACTAATTTCTCTACTCCAGACGCTGACATGCATCCCCAAACCATCACACTGCCTCCACCATGCTGGACTGTTGGAGTCAGATTTTCAGGTTTCATTTCCTCATTTTTCCTTCTCCAAATTTTTCCGTGACCGTCACTACCGAAAATATTATATAAGCTTGTATTTGCTTTCATCTGTAAATAAGACACTTTTCCAAAAATCGAAATCCTTTTGATGATACTGTTCAGCAAAATCGAGCCTTTTCTTCTGATTTACGGTGGAGATCAGAGGTTTTCGTCTTGGAACTCGTCCATGAAATCCTTTCAATCGGAGAATTCGTCTGACAGTTTCAGGATGCACAGTGTTGTTCGTCGTTGATGCAATATGCTGCGTCAATTTGGGATTCGACCTTGACTTTATTAACAATCGATCGTACATCTCGATTACTCAAAAGCCTCGGACGACCACAGCGAGGTTTATTAAACACATTTCCGGCTGATTCGTAATTTCTGACAATGGTTTGGACACTGGAACGGCTTTTTCCAATAATTTTCAAAATCTCACCATAAGATTTTCCTTCTGTTCGCAACTTAATCACCACATTCCTTATTTCAACAGAAATCTCTCTCCGCGGAGCCATTTCAACATCAGAACAAAGACGATATGAGCCTAGTACAAGTACGGAGTTGCTTTTCCGTGCTCGAAGCAGTATTTCTTCTCCCCTCTCAAATACTACAACAATTTCACTTGACGCAACAGAAATGTACTTGCTGTATGTAGATTTTTGTGACATGGTTTTCTATGAAATTTGCATATTCTTGCGAATTTATTTCATATTTGTCATTTACAGTAATAAAATTTTGTTACACTTTTGATACACAAAATTCTGAAAATAATAGGTTAACCCCAAAATGTATGATTCCTTCAGAAGTACCATTTTCAAAGGTGTGTGTAGATTTTGTGACTGACTGTATTTATATACCGCATATGCAAATAACTCCTACATATTTTTTATTCAGGCATTAATTTTCAGTTTGGTGTAGCTGCCCAATAACAAAAGAATTCCGACACTATTTCTAAAAAAAAATTAACACTTTGACATATCTCTAGAATAGCCTTACAATAAAACGCTTAATATTCGTAAAATACTTTATAAATATGCATTAATTCACTAAATTTCACCTGCGGAGGAAAAAACCGATGTTATGAAAATATTATGAACAATATTTATTTGAAAAGTTATGAAAAAAACTGAGTGAGCTTAAATAAACCTTCAAAAATATGCGCTTATACTGAGAATTCTTTGATTTTATGCATTTATATGCATTAATGCTAAAAAAGGCCAAAATATGCAAATGCATATGCACATAATGCATTTGCACATAATCCGGGCTCTACTCATTAAGAATCTCGTATTATGTCAACCAGTACGGGTCTACTGACCTCTTGGCTGATTTCCTCCCCCCCCCCCCCATCATCTTGATTATTTGTAATTGAAATGAATAAAACACGAATTTAAAAAATCACGCTTCTTTCAGGTTGGTAAAAGTTTGTCAAATATGTTATTGGCATTACTTGTACATCAGGGTTTAAGCTAGATAAAAAATTCCTTTAGCAAAAAAGTGAAAATGGGGGGAAAGCTTTAGCATAATGCTGCAATGTTAATGATTTATGGTCAGATGTCTTCCCATTTCGTACCTCCTGTGTGCATTTTTGCGAAAGGGGCTACCACTTCTTTCGCTTCTAAGATTTTCTTTCGCATTTTGCAAAAAATATGACCGTAGCTTACACCCTGTTGTATGTTGGGGAGGATGTCTTATTTCAAGGGACACAAATCAGATCAGGAAAGGAGAAAAAATGATGGCAAGAAGATCATTGTCCAGCATTACAACTTCAGCATATTTATATCTCCTTAACACTTATGCATCACAAACAATGCAATATCTAAGATTTTTTTAATTGCAAAATTATGACATTTACCAAGATAAAAAAAAAATTATTTGAAAAATAAATATTTCCATAGATTACTGCAGTTGTTAGAGCACATCACTAATGTGGTAAAGCAGTTTTTCTGGAATTTGATTGTGTAGCATGATACATGATATTACATGAGTCATGCAAATTAATTTGAATACAACAGAAGTTCATTCACAAAAAAAATGGCAGATGGCAATCACTCACAGAATAAAAGAATCCTTTATGATCATGTGTCCACGCAATTCCACTGAACTTGACTTTAATCAATTCATCAGGCAAATCCTCCAGTTTCTCCACATCCCTCACCTTTAAAAATAAATTTCAAAAATAAGAGATTTTGTAACACAGTTTAGTGAAAAATCAGCATAAATTATTGAAATTTGATTTGAAGAGAAAACAGGGAGATGTTCCTTTCTTCTTCTTCGCTGGTAGTGATACAGTAGAGGATCCTCTGATTATCTGAGCTAATGTGAACGGGACCTAACAATAACCAAAATTTTGAATAATTTGGAACTTACAGAATTTTGGTGTTAAATAAAATAAAGCCATAAATGGCGGAAATCGTGCTCACAGAAAAACTATTTGCAATTACTACTGCATATTGTAATAAAATAATTTAATGAAGACAGTAAAGCTACATGAAATACTGCAATGTACTTACGGTTTACAGTACTTTTCAAGGATTACACATGGTTTCCAAAAAAAATCTTTCAAGGTCTTCTGTCACATCGAGCATTCCTAAATGCTTCAGAAAGAACCAGGATGCTCGTAAGAAATACAGGGTGAACAAAAAGTCAGTAGAAACTTGAAAAATTCATAAAAACCGGAACAATAACCAAAATAAAAAATGGTTTGCAGGGTTAGCATCCTTAGGCCACTAGAATTTTTTTTAAGGAAGGAAAAAAACTCGAAAAACAGCCAATAGGTGGCACTGGTATGAGCGACTTCGGTGAAAATATGCAAATGAGACGGCTGTAAGAACTTACGCTCCTAATCCACAACCAGTTCATCATTGTAAACCGTATATGTGAACCTGCTGCACTCTGCCGCTGCGGATTTGTGACTCGCCTGCAATGTGTTATTCCCCTGTGGTGGTGATCATGTAGAACACATACTGCTGAAATAAAAGATTTGGAAGCATTCTGTTCACTATTTGCGTATCTTTTCTTTCACTTGTGTAATTCAGCGCCATCTATCGGCTGCTTTGTTATTTTTCCTATCTTAAAAAAATTCCAGTGACTTAGCGATGCTAACTATGAAAACCATTTTTTATTTCGATTATTTTTCTGGTTTTTATGAATTTTTAAAGTTTCTATAGACTTTTTGCCCACCCTGTACTTAAGATGTTTGTCTAGTCAAGTGTTCTAATCTACCTCCTCAGAAAAATTAAATTCTTATTGCCCCCTTGCCCAGGGTTGGCAGGTTTTTGATGGTTTAAACTACCACATCAAAAACCTAAAATATTGCTTTTCAATATAAAAATTCCCCTTGAAAATACAAACATCAATTGCATGTGTAATGTTTAAAGTCACTATATTATACAAAGAATAAATACTTTTTCATGTAAAATATTCAATTTCCGGAGGAGGCAAATCACTTTTCACTAGATGTGAGCATCAACAAGCTTCTCAGAGACTATTTGAGGAATTTGTGAATCGAATGGATGAGTTCTGATGATAAAGAAACTACAAAAAAAAGTGGTGCCTTGAAAAAACTTGATATTGGCCTAATGTGCCAAAAAGTACATGAGGCATGGAATTCTGTTTCCGCTGAAATTATCATCCAATTCTTCAAAAAGTGTTGCATCAGCAATGCGATGGACGGAACTGAAGATGATATCCTCTTTGAAAGTGACAATGGCATTGACAGCCCAGATGAGGATAAAAACGAAGATGCCACACCCCCTATGATATCTGAAGGATTGCGATGAACTTGTAGACTCAGAAGAAACAGATTAAAAAGTTTGAATCATTTTCTAATGTAAATTTCCACAAGCTATTCATTTTGCATGAAAATATAGGAATTTTTTTCTCTAAAATGAAAGAATTTTGTGGGGTCGGCTTATACATGGGTTTTCAATTTATTGCGGTTTTGGTGGTCCTGAAGTGGGGGGGGGGGGGGTTGACTTATACTTGAGTATATACGGTATATAACTTCTTTATCGCAGAATACTTTGTAGTGCATGAAGATCTTTGCAAGTTTCCTCCATATTAAAAAAATACATATACAACTCAACCTTGATTTTTATCCAATCTGAGCCACTCTCACTGATACCATAAGCAAAGTAAGCACCATCCTCTGAGTGAGCATATTCTTGGATTGCCACTGTTCCATCTTCAGAAAAAGTGTTTGGATCTATTAAGACTTTGGGCTCACTTTGCAGAGTATCTTGAAAATATATCACACTGAAACAGATCAAATAGGCACAATCAAAAATAGTGGATTACTATGTGTATTTAAAAATGCATACACAGTCGTCATTCATTATAATGACCCTATTGTTCTATCAAAACTGATGTTACATTGAAAAAAAATGTAGACTATAGGACAGTTGCTACATGAAAAAAATTGGGGCTTATCCTATCAATCATTATAATAGAATGGTTGCTATAGCATGGGGTCATTATAATGAGCACTGCCTGTACATTTAGTACACACCGGAAAAAAAAAAAAATTTAAAAGCAACGCCAGAGGAAAAAAGCCTTGTCTGTTATACATGCAGGAATTATCATAAATGGAAATAAAAGTAGACTGATTATGAAATTAAGACAAGGCTTAACAAATCGAGAAAAAAATTTTGGCATCGGCCAAATCTCTTAGGAGTCAAGCACTTATTTTCAAAAAAAATGGTCCAAAATAATATTTTCTCAACTTTGCTGAGGACTAGTGATTTGGTCTTTCTACATTGGTAGACACGCATACGTAATTCTCAAAATATTGTGTTGTCTGACTCAGATTTAGTAAACACGTAAAATTTTAGGTGCCAATACAATTTTTTTTCGTTGGCATGGTAACACCTATGATTTGTCAAGTCCTGAAGATTTAAGAATTTTTATTGACTACTCTCCAGTGTGCATTTGCACAAGATCAAGCACTATTTGACAAAACAAAATACAACTTATGCACAGTGCTGTCCAAACGGGTGGGACAATGGGACCCTACAAGACCTTCATTAACCCTTCAAACCCAAATGAGATTTAAATAGAATCACTGGATGTTTAGAAAAAATTAGTAACTTTTAAACTAATCATTGAATTGATTTGAAATTTTTTGTTATTTTTGTTATTTTTTGTTATTTTTTAATATAAAATAACGTCTTGTCTATAATATTAAAGAGTATTACTAGCATTATATAAAATTTATTATATTTGTTATAAATTTTTTTTACCTTCTACCACTGCTAAAAATCTGATTTCTTTTGAGTTTAATGCAAAGAAGCTCTTGTGTATTATTTGCTTTTTGGTAACACAAATTCTAGAAATGCTCATTTTAATATAAAATACAAGACGTTAAATATAGTATAGGTGCAAATGCAAGAAAGGCCACCTCTCCTCTGCGATGTGGAATGATCCTGATGAAATAACGCCATTGGAGAATAATTTTTGCAGCAAGTATGCCATTAGACAAATAGAATAAAGAACAACAAAGTAGAGAAGAATGTGAGAAGAGAACAGAATGTGAGAAGTTGAACAGTGTGTTCTGTTGTAAATGAATTTAAAAAATGGGTTCTGTAAGTATTAACTCTAACCCATAGCATTGAAGAAATGTGTGAGTAAATAAAAAATAGTATAGAAATGTTTTTGTATAGTATAGCAATATTTGTGGGCAAAATGCATTAAAAATACAGTCCCAAATACATTTTTTTTTTCAAATCTTTGTGTTTGTTTGCTTACTTCAAAAATAAAAAACTACATTATGTAAAGATAGATAATTTAATTCAACATACAATTTTTTTGGAGAAGTTTTCAGAATCTGTAATGGGTGACATAGATTAGGGTGGTAGAATGCCTGGAGGATTTGGGGGTGCGGGTACGCGGACTGAAAAAGGTTGGGAACCGCTGCTCTGCGTTAAAGGCTTAATTTTGAACTTTCATGCCAGTGTAAAAATGATTTTTTGCTCATATTTAGTGTGAGCCCAGATTTATTATTAAATACTTTGGTAATGCTAAATACCTCTGATTTTGTAAGCCTGTATTCATCGAAAAGAAATACCACTTTCCTTCTTTTCTGGGACATCCATACTTAGGGTAGTCCCACAACTTTGTAATCCTGTAAATAACAATGAAGTTGCTGCTAAATACAGAATGTAAAACATACAGTAAAACCTCTCTTTTGTGGACATCCGGTGGGACAAATAAATTTGGCCATAAAAGAGGGGTGACCATTAATCAAAGAAAAGGAGTACCTTAATTCGAAAGGGTACTTTTATTATACACAGGGATATTATTATTTGGCCATAAAGGAGGGGTGACAGCATCTACGGGGTGTCTCTTAAGAGGGGTTTTACTGTATATGCACACATTAAAAAACTTATTCTAATTTTAAAAATTATGAACTTGATATCGAAAAATTGAACATAAATATCAAAGAGCCTGAATTAAATATTGCCATGAACACTGAAGGATTGAGACTGGACACAGAAATATTATGGATTTTTGAAGATAAAAATAGACTGTGAAATTTGAATACTATATTTACTTGAGTGTAGGACAAGGTTTCTATAACATTTTCACAGCTTCAAAAACCTGAGTCATCCTATTTGAGAGAGCAAAGGATTCATTGCGTAATTTTTTTTAGCTGTCTATATCAGGCTGCAATTGTACTACTACTACTTCACTGTATATGCACCTTGTACACATTCTTCTGCCAAATTTCTAAAGAATTAGTATATGCTGGAATGTGTGTTCTGAGCCTGTGAGCCCTTAACATAATTAAGGTTGTCAGAAATGTGCTTATTTCGTGTTCTTGCTGTGTATCCATGTCTTGCAGTGCTCCATATTTCAAAGTAAAGGTGATAAATGCTTGAATTTCCCATGTTATACAAGTATCATGTTGAAGGTCTGCCAGCTATCTGTGGAGAAACTTTTCAAATGAAAGACAAGCTTGCATTTATGACTCAAGGAAAACAGCAGAAAACAAATTTCCACCAGCCACAATTACACATTCTAATTATAGCTTACTGCTGGGCCAACCTTTAGAAGTGGGTCACATGGTTTGCATATCAAATGCCCTGCACGGATTGGAGGACAAGTGAGGGTAAAAAAAAACAGGAAGGCCCGAGTATATGGATGACAGATGATAGTGCTAGAAAATGTGTCTGTTTATTTTAATACTTGCATTTTATACTATTATATGGGAATAAACGAAATAAGGACTAGCAGTAACAAATTTGGTTTTCCTTATTTTGATCTATAAAATCATACCTCGACCTATGCGCGAGTAAATATGGTGTACAGTCGATCTCGCTTAATGTTTTTTGAAAAATCGTCATGAAAAAACGTAAGCGAGAAATCTTAATGAGAATTACTTAGAGTTGAGATCACGAAAATAGTCATACTAAGTGGTAAAAAGTTATAAGTGGGAACGTTATAAGCAGGATTGACTGTATACATTTGTTCAAAGGTTACAAAACTGAAATATTCATACAGACATGACTTACCTCTTTTTCAGCTGCTTCCTGTATGGACAGCTCCCCAGATACGGTACAGTTACTGCATTCTGAGCCTCAACAAATGCTTTTGTTTCTTTCGAATCAGGATCTTCTAACCAACGGTAGGGGTCAATGACCTTCAAAAGGCACAATAGAATAGAATTATTATTCAATATAATGCTAAAACACTAATTTTTATAAAGAAGGAAAATTAGTTTTCATGCATATACAGTAGACTTTGCTCATTAGAATCATGACCGATGTTATCACTTTTGTAAAGAATGGACTGAACGGTATGTTACATTGGAAAAACTACATTTACAATTTTTTATCAGGATCTCTGTTCGTTTTTTTCTTCCTTTTTTTGCAGTTTAAAGCTTCAGTGATGACAGAATTTTGGTCAACAAAAACATAAGATTGCAGAGCAGACTACTATGGAAATGGCTCAAAAAAGGACCAACACAGGTATGGACACATACAGAAGCGCCCCCTTATGTGGATTGCAGCTGACAATCAAGGTAAATCCGTTGGAATGAGCCTTAGCCTTCAGAAAATCATAAAACTGATCTTGCTTATGGTTATTTTCTTTGTGCTTACTTAATCACTGGTTTTGATTGTCTCGTTTGTATCTATCATGGCTTTTGAAGCCCTGGTAGACACGAACACAGACAAACGCTGCTTCGTGTAAAAAAATATAACAATAAATATAACAACTACTATGGAAATGGCTCAAAAAAGCCTAACACTGGTATGGACACATACAGAAGCGCCCCCCTTATGTGGATTGCAGCTGACAATCAAGGTAAATCCGTTGGAATGAGCCTTAGCCTTCAGAAAATCATAAAACTGATCTTGCTTATGGTTATTTTCTTTGTGCTTACTTAATCACTGGTTTTGATTGTCTCGTTTGTATCTATCATGGCTTTTGAAGCCCTGGTAGACACGAACACAGACAAACGCTGCTTCGTGTAAAAAAATATAACAATAAATATAACAACTACTATGGAAATGGCTCAAAAAAGCCTAACACTGGTATGGCATAGCTGCCAACTTTTGAAAATGAAAATTTGGGAGATTTTCGCGCACACCCGTATTTTATGCTAAAACCACTCCCTAATAAATACAATAGGGATTTTTCCAAATAAAATAGGGATTTTCCAAACATAAAAGTTGAAGCGTAGGGAATAAAATCCCTACTCAAAAACTGAAGTCCAATTAAAATAGGGATTTTACACACATGGAAGTTAAACCCTTGGGAATAAAATTCCTACGCAAAAAAACAAGTGGAATTGGAGGCCAAAAACTTCAATGATGTAAAAATAAATATTGTGTTCAATCAGAAACGCTGTGAACAAACATTCTGAGCGAATGACCCCAAAGTCATCGGAAGATGAAGGAAAACACCGTCAATTTTTGAAGAACACTGACTTTTTGTGACACTTGCTTGATGTTTTTTTTTCACTTCACGACTGATGATGGCAGTCTTTCCATGACCGATGTTTATGTCCGTAACACAACTTGTACAAAAAGGAAAAGTCAGCCCTCTTCTGGAACGTTTGATGAAAGGAAATTCATCAAAATAAGTATCTTTAAAATTGATTAAATATGTTTTTGCTTATCATTATTCATGCTTTGTTATATCGCACGTACGTAACTTCAACAAAAGAAATTTTGACCACATGTGCATCACCATAATCTTCAATTATTATCCAGGACTATTAATGGCTGCTAAGCCATTTCCCTGCACGATAAGACAAACAACTTTCTTGTTACCATCAGAGGGTTCGTAAAACTTCCTTAAAAAGGGAATTTCCCCATTTACGACGTGTGACGTCATTTCGAAAGGGAAAAAAAAGAGGCTTCATGCCCCACAAGAAATCCCTTAGGGATTGTTTTCATAAGTGGGGATTTTATTAATGAAGTAGGGAATTTTTAGGGACAATTAGGGATTTTTGTAAAAATTCGGGAGATTTAAGAACTTTTCGGGAGATCGAGCGATGAAGATAAAATTCGGGAGATTCCCGAAAAATTCGGGAGACTTGGCAGCTATGGTATGGACACATACAGAACCGCCACTTTTTGTGTGAATTGCAGCTGACTATCAAGGTTAATCCGTTAGCATGAGTCTTAGCCTTTCCCTTCGGAGAGTCATAAAATTGATCTTGCTTATGGTTACTTTCTTTGTGCTTATTTGATCAGACTGGTTTTGATTGTCTCATTTGAATGCTGCTTTGTGTAAAAAAATAACAATAAGAAAAGAATTTAAATAAATAGAGGATGACGTAAAAATGAAATTTATTATAGTTGTGGATTTATTTGAAAGTGTAGTGAAGGGGAAATGTGTTTCGAAATATATGCGCACAGACAAGTTTAGGTTCATTTGTACTCAAGGCCCATCCTGGAGGGGAGTGGGGGTTAACTGTACATTCTATAGTAAAAACTTTGCTCGCTCTGCTAGTGCAAGTAAAAGTTAATAGGTTAAAGTTAGTAGGTGGACTACTTTCCTCATTAATTGCTGGTGCTCTCTTTGGCTCACAATAAAAGATGATGGGATCCAGATTGGATCCAGATCACACATCTGGTTCAGAATTGAACCATCTATGTATAATTAGAACTCTTTGGGTTGGATAGAGCCTTTTCGTTCACCAGCTTCTTCACTAGCCAGAGAATAGCTAGAAAACTTGCTTGATGTAATTGGTCAATTTTGTCGCACCACAATGATTTTCTGCACGAGAGCCAATTAAGACCAGGGATTACAATTTATTGCCGATGAGCAACGTTTGGCTTTTTTTGACTCATCAAGAGATTGGTGTGCTAACCCCTCGATATGGGACTTCCTCCAGTATTAACCTTTTTTCTGTAGTCACGTCACAGTTTCTGTTGTACCTCTGCATCAGGAAAGTTTCTGACAAGGATGAAAAGGGTATCAAACTCATGACACCTCTAAACATCCTTGTATTCCAGAACAGCTATTGCACAATCCTTTTCTGGAAATGTGTTAGTGTGTTTTTTTTTGGTGAGAAAAATAAGCGAAAGTATAAGTCACCAAGACAGAAATGAAGTAATGGTCTTTGACATCTTTCTCTCCAAGGGGAAAAAAATCGCCAAACAGGAATAATATTACGGTTGTTAAGAAAAAGGGGGAAAAAAGACAAAAACAATAACAAACAAAACAACATTCTTAGGCTAAATAAGGGATCAAGATTTAAAATATATATATTGTCCTAGACCAGATACTGAATAAGTGACAGAGTGGCGCAGTGGTAAGATGATCACGTTTCACCACAAAGTTTGCCGTCGAGGTACACAGGTTCAAATCTGAGGTCAGAACATCGAAGATGTTTTGTCTTTACCTACCGAGCCTGGGGCGAGTAACCATAGACGGCGCACCTTCATTTCTCACCCAACTCCACTGGTTATAAATTGTTGAATGGCGATATATAACTGGAGTTGGTGTGCAGTCAAGTAGATACTGGACTGAAAATGAATCGACATATAAAATGAAGAGGCTATAAACAGAAACATGATTCCAGAAAAAAAATTCTGGGTTATAAAAAAAAACCCGGCTCCATTTTAATAATACAATGGTCAGGGCAAAAAACAAATTCTGCATTTGCTCCAAATTGTCTCTGGACTCAATAAAAACATGCTTGTGGGATAAGAAACTATAACTGCCATGGTGCAAAAAATTAATAAAAATGCAAATATAAATGTAAAACCCAAATCGCCTGCTTATAATGAAAACCCTGTTACATAAATCTTTTCTTGAAAATGACTTTTTGACATGAACGATGGTATCATTATAAGGTGACAAAATCCAAAATGAGATATTTCAACAAGAAAAACTGAATTTAAAACTGAAAAATGGTATATTATATAATACATTGTATCAACAATAAAAAAAAAGAAAAACAGTAAAATGTTAACTGACTGAATTGATTCAAATTATGTGCTCTATACAAAAGCCTATTATTACTAATAACTTGCAGCAGCGACTTCACCTTCAGATGATAACCAACCGTAAAAAAAGGAAATGGCAACCTAGAAACCAAAGGACGATAACAAAAGCAGACAGAAAAATACCAATGGAAGAAAATGGCCTCCCAGGAAGAAAAAGCGCAGACAAGCTAAAAAGGATGTCCCAACAGGAAAAATGACAAGAGGTCCAAAAGCATGTCTTCGTTCCACTCTTGACAACTTCTCACCATGCTTTCTGACATTTTTCTCTCCTCACAAAATCTTGATGTTTTTAATGAATTACATTTTCATTGATTGTGAGCTGAAGTAGACTTTCTCTCCACACTGGAGATTTACCCGCACTTTTAATGCATTTCTCCACACTTTACTCACGTTTGAAAATTTTTCTTTCTTTTATTAGCAACTTAACTGGCCTTTGAAAATTTCATGAGCAAATTACCATCTTTACTTTAGTTCAGCAATTTTTTTTTTTTGCCTACCATTACCAACTTTCCTTTGGCTGTCATTAGCAACTTTACTTACGTTTGACATTTTTTGACGATAATAATTGGTGATGGCTCAGTATAGATCATGATTATATTTCCCCTGAAGGAAATATGATCAGAATTTTACTACTGATACTTTTTCACCATAACATCTTTCATCGACCGGAGGCTATGCACCTCTCGTTTACCCGTCTTGGTGATAGTCCCACTTAGATGAGAAAAAATATTCAACTGCCAATAGTTTAACCCTTGAATGGTACCTAAAAAAATCTATGCATAATTACATCCACAGACGTACACCTCCGAAAAAGTTACTATGCCCTTTATAGGCTAAATAACTTTTCTAATTTTTTCCCCATACTTTTCCAACTCAAATAATCAAAGACTGTATTTTAGAAAGTTTTTATTGTTAATGCATGAAATTAAAATAACTACATCTGTTCTAGGATTACTCGTGTAGGCTATAGAAAAAATCTAATTATCTATGTATCCAAACACAGAGCCGCCGCAAGGCATGAAGTGACCACCTAGGAAACACGCCTACGAACCATACAAATATTCAGTCATTACACTTCACTCACTCCACTTCGGAAATATAGATGGCAGCACTAAAAAATCAGACAACACCAGACATATACTCACGAGTGTCAGGTACATACTATACTAGACAATAAATTGCTCATGATGATAGAACCGAGTTGTGCTCGCTTTGAAAGAAAGATTCTCAAAGGGCACATCACAGCTCCTAGGGGTATCACCAACTTTAGTCAACGATGTTGCAGGGGAGCTTGTGATATTCATATGTGCCTGTTCGTTGTTGAAGCTTGAGGTGGTTTTTTTTACACTATTCTGGGTAGCCATAGATCAAAATTGACTAGGGCAAGAAAACCGCGGGTGAGGAAGGTTTGAGAACCACGGCTATACACCTTCAATTTATTATCAGAATTGTCAAACACACAGACTTCTCTTCTTACAAACAAGGTGTGATAAAAAGTCACTAGCTTTGTTCTTTTTCTATAGTGGTCTTCGTATGATGCTTTGAAAATATTATATTTTTCTTGTCTTAAACCAACTCAAATGCTTGGTCAGCTGGGGCAATCATGCATTTCCGCACCTCTTAGTATATTGAAAAAGAGGTTTCAAAGAGTGAAATTTATGCCCCTGGGGTACCACTGCCTATTTAGTGCTGTGAAGAGGTTTTTTTTTTAGACTATCCTGGGCGAAGCGGCAGTTAAATATTGTCATGGCAAGGGAGCCAAAAACCACTACTACTAAACCACACATGTACCTCGTCCATATTCCTCTGCGGAACTTCTAATGAATTGGTACATGTTGGAATGTATGTGTCTGTGCTGTGAACTTGACTTGAAGCTTGTTTCTGTGTAATGCTTGATATAGTGCTGCCATCTACCACATATTTTTCGAACTATATGAAGTGAAGTTTGAAGATTTTATCATTGTAGGCCTGTTGCTCTCTGCAGCAAGACTTTTTAATGAGAAGATCAGCTTACATTCACACCGCTAAGTTGGTATAGAGAAATGGCACACATTGAGGATGATGTATATTCTTACTCAAATTGAAGAAACGGTTGATAATATTTAAGTTCATTTAATTTCAGAAAACTATTTACATAGGCTAACAATATTAATGTCACATAATAAAAAAGGAGAAACTATATCACTTGCGCGAGAGCAACACACTGAGCAAGAAGTAGGTCACGCAAGGGAAACAGTTCGCTTGCCCCCTTTTTTACCTCTGCCACCCACGCAGTGTGCGCAAGGGGGCAAGAGATGACGTCACAGGCCTCCCCCATCAGTCCACAACTTCATGGTAGTGGAAAGCAAAAACATACGTGTCTACCGGATCTTGTAGTTATGGACGATTTAATGGCAGATCGGAGCTTCTTCACTGGTTCAGACTTCGCTGGAGTCGCAGGCGATTCTTGAAGTGTATGGGCCAGTTTCAATCTATCAATGGAGATCCACTTCACGCCATCTGAAGCTAGAAAAATTTTGGCTTTCTTCCAAGAACTGCGAATTGACCAGCGTATGGCTGTTGCAGTGGGCGCCGGACCATATCCTGGCAGACGAAAACGTGCGAAGCTTTGGATAGGTCATCATGGACGAAGACTGACTTCAAGCTGTGATCCAAAACAGGTTTCGGTCGAATCTGTTGGAATTGGAAGTGCTCCCTCAGGTTATGTAGGGTCTGCTTCTGTGATTTCGGACCTGAAAAAGAAAGAAAAACTCTCCAGACAAGCCGTCACTATGACCACTCCACCACCACAGTGATGGCAAAAACCATTGCTCTACATCATCAGCACGAGCCACCCTTCTGCCCGGGGAAAGAGGGGTTGAAACCCACACTTTGGCAACCACTGTATTACGGTAATAGATGAGAAGAAAAAGAGCTCATTTCAGATAGTTGTTCCAAGGGGCGGCAAAATTTCTAAGACTGACCCTGTTTGTATCCTGTTATATGTATTTGTATTATCCAGCTGCGTGGCTAGAAATTTCGTTCGGGGGGACAGAATAGATTTGGCCGTCTTTTTTCCTTTTTTGGTCAATTTCTCATATTTCGGGCAGGGGCAGACCCCCCAAGTTCCCCCCCCCTGCTACGCCCTTGTCTGTGTGTATCTAAAGATATATGTCACAAAATTTATTCAAAGGGCCGCAACTAGATGCTTGGTCAACCAGAGCAAGCACATATTTAGAAACCACCCCCCCTCCCCTGGTAATGTTGAAAGGGAGTTTAAAGGGTGAAATTTGCGCCCACTTGGCTCTGGCGCCCAGGGCACCAAACTTGCCTGCTCTCTCCTAGTTGCGACCCTGAAGATTCAATATTTTTTTATTTCGTAATCGATAAACACAATTATCAGAACATTCAAAAATCACATAATACATTCGACGCTCGATATAACGACCCCGTTCATCCCGCCCGTCGAAAACGGACGTTATATTGGGAGGATAGTTATATCGAAAGTGAAACATACTGAGGTACATTACAAATACATTATATATCGACAGATGACATAACATTTGAAACTCATCCTGCCGGTCGTTGTAATGGAATCGTCGCTATAACGTGAGTCGTTATAACGAGCGTCGACTGTAATAATAATATCTTTATTATCTCTCACCTTTGTGCCGTGGTAATCATCCACTACTGACTCGTCACGTCTAACGGATGGATACTGGAACGGCGGAGTTTTCATTTCACAACAGGGTGATGATTCCCAGACGACTTCTGTATTCTACCAACGTTCGATGCTGACGCTTTCCTCCCGCAAAACGGTCTCGATACGAAATTCTTGACCACAAATATCAAACTGCGGCTATATAAATACTTTATTAATCATATACCGCCACAGTGATGGTAACCTCTTCCAGCAAAATTTCCCTTTTGACAGTGATGGTAACTTCGTCAAGCAAAATTTCCCTCGAAAATTTCTCTTTTTTTTTGACAAAATTCCGAAATATGTGCTGCCATCTATCGTAGAAATGTGTAGTCAATTATTTTACACTAGAAAAGCATTGTTGTGCATTTATATATTTTTATTCAACAAAAATTCTTTTGTTTGATGACCTCTCAAAGTTTCCCACAAACGCCAAGCAATTTCCCATGTGGACCAATTTCGGCCAATTTTTCCCACGAATATGGGAAATTTCCCACGAGTTACCATCACTGCCTTTTGACTAAACTTTTCCCCCACGCATTCTGAAAAATATGCTGCCATCTAGCGGGGAAAATATGTAATCAAGTATTTTACAATAGATAAGTATATATTGCACTGCATTAATTTCTTTATTTTTTCAAAAAAAATTCTTCTGTTTGATGAACTCTCAAAACTCCTACAAATGCTAAGGAATTTCCCACTTGGACAAATTTTGGCCAGTTTTTCCCACGAATATGGGAAATTTCTCACGAGTTACTGATGGTAACCTCTTCTAGCTAAATTTCCCTGTTAACTAAATTTTTCCCACGCATTCCGAAAAATATGCCGCCATCTAGAGGGGAAAATACGTAATCAAATATTTTACAATAGAAAAGTATTGCACTGCATTAATTTCTATTTTTTTCAAAAAATTCTTTTGTTTGATGAACTCGCAAAATTTCCCACAAGTACTAAGAAATTTCCCACTTGGGCAAAGTTTGGCCAATTTTTCCCACGAATTACCATCACTGCACCGCCGGAACAGCACGCAGACAGGACTGTCTCACCAATGATGGTAACCTCGTCAAGCAAAATTTCCCTCGAAAATTTCACTTTTGACTAAATTTTTCCCCCACACATTCCGAAAATTTATACTGCCATCTATCGGTGAAACTATGCAATCAACTATTTTACACTAGAAAAGCATTATTTTGCATTTATATATATTTTTTCAAAAAAAAATTCTTTTGTTTGCTGAACTCTCAAAATTTCTCACAAACGCCAAGAAATTTCCCACTTGGACCAATTTTTCCCACGAATATGGGAAATTTCCCACGAGTTACCATCACGGTTTCTAGAATATATGGATGGTAATCAATCATATATAGGATGGTAACCGCGTCAAGCAAAATTTCCCTCGAAAATTTCCCTTTTGACTAAATATTTCCCCCACATTTCGAAAATTGTGCTGCTATCTATTGGTGCAAATATGTAGTCAAGTATTTTACACCTGAAAAGTATAATTGTTTTATAAAAGTATAAAAGTTTTGCACACATTTTTCTTTTCAACGAAAATTCTTTTGTTTGATGAACTCTCAAAATTTCCCACTTGAACCAATTTTGGCCAATTTTTCCCACGAGTTACCATCACTGTGTCTCACGAAAGTAAAACAACTGTTTCAATGCTCATACGTGGAGTTACCAGAGAGATCCGTAAAATATTTCCAGCCAAAATCATCCTCAAGTTCCGCGAGGCATTTCAAATGTGCAATCGCCCCATTTTCAATGAAAACGATTTTATTTTTTAAACCAACACATTTATGCATTGAAAGCAAACTTAAATATTCAAACAGTTAAAGGAGGATAACGACTTCAAGTTTCTGAAAATGTGATAGAAAATCCTTGCAAATTTTAGTAAAAAATTTCTCCAACTTAATCAATGCATTTTTCAATAGTAAATCGACTAAAAATAAACCGATAAATTATAGTATAAAAAAATATATCGTGCATGTTAATAATCACAAGCAACTATGAAATATTTAAACATCTATTCAAATATCAGAACTTCAGAAGAGTAAAGATATGCTAAAAGGAATTACATTTTTTAGAGCATTATTATTGGTCTTGATAATTTTTTCTACATATTTTTTGTTATATTGCTAGCTCAAGCTAGAACAGTGTTGATAACTTAGTAATTTTCCAACTAGATCTGGCCTTTTTCTTGGCCATTTGGATGTAAAAAAACCCCATCTAGTTGCTAGTTGTTTATCTAGTCCTTTTCAAAAAATTTCCTGTGCACTAGTAGCCTATTATTAAATCACGTGAAAATACAGGAATGTTCCGGGAAATACGAGACGTATGCAGAGGCGGATTTAACAGATCTAAGATCCCGAATTCTAAAGCACCCCGAAAAAAACCCAAACTTCACACTTTTTTCTAATTTAAGGGGGACCCAATATTTTCTTTTGCACCTGGAGCCTCGGCCGACTTTAAACCGTCACTGGACGTATGGTCACCCAAATAATGATTAAAATTAATTCTGGTTGCTTAAGTCCGGTTTCTAGTTGTTTTCGATGAAGATCATTTGATTATCATTTAATAATTTGCACTATTTCAGCAGTAATCCAGTGATTATTCTTGAATTTCAGAAATGAACATTTTTCACTGAAAATCGCATAACTCTGAAATTGTGCACCTAGTGGTAGTGTAAGTCTGGGTATTACTGTACGGTGAAACCTCATTGTAACGATGCCCTCTACAACAATATAAATCTCTCTACAACAATATAAATCCCTCTACAACAATATAAATCCCTCTACAACAATATAAATCCCTCTACAACAATATAAATCCCTCTACAACAATATAAATCCCTCTACAACAATAGTTTTTTCTTGATCCACAGAGCATCATGGAACAGAGAGAGAGCATCATGAATCTACAGAGCGTCCACAAATTATAACAAAATTTCACTGTATCAAGGTTGGCAAGTTTTTGCCATAGATGGAAAAAACTTCTGTAAAAACTGTCAGGAAAAATAGATTCTTTTCGCCATGTATGTATCCAAGGCATTGTTATGTATTTATTTTTCTATTTATTATGAAAAATGACAGTTTGAACTCAAATTTTGGTTTAACAATCATTTTTAGGGTTGGTAATTTTTTGCCATGCATAAAACAAATCGATACGTCCCACATTTATATATTCATGTCTAGGATCATTAAAAAAAATCAATGCAAAAGAATTGTATATTGTTATAACCAGGGTTGGCAAGGTTTTGGACAGTACGGTAAATACCGTGGTTTTTACCGTACTGTCCAAAACTGTCCTTAACTGTCCTAAACTGTCTCAAATTGAAAAACTTTGCAATTTGATGAAGAGGTAACTTCTATAATCAAATATAAACTTTATATTATATAAATTATATTATAATATTAAAATTACATTAAATATAAAATTTTGAAATTCAAAACAGTATGTGCAAAGAGTTATATGACTGATATCAGGCTATCAAACAATTGAAACTGAACTGTCTTGAGGTTAGATATTAGATTTATGAAAACATGAAAGATATAAGAATGGGATAAAAAGTTGTTGCATGGAAATCAGAAAAAAACAATAGATATGACTACAGAATGAAATTAAACTTACGTAATAATCAAGCACTAATAATCAAGCGCAGCTGCACCTTATAACATTCGATATAACACATAACTAATTTAGCTGCCCTATCTGTGCCAAAATGATTTCTAAGATAACAAAATTTGAAAATATTCTTTCAATTGATGCATAACTTGGGGGACATGAAAATAAAAAAAACAATGTGTTAAAGACAGTCTTTTGATAAGCCTTCTTCCAGTGTTTTTCGTATTGAATGATAGAATTGTAATTGTATGAATTGTATAATTGTATTGCATTGATAGTATTGAATGATAGAATTGTATTGAATTTATTCGGTAAAATATTAGCTCCTAGCCTCATAACCGCAGAAATTTAAATTTAACAAAAACTTTGGGTCTTGAAGTCTTTTATCATCATATAGGCGTAATCAGTGTTTGTGAAATTGTGTTTTGTTACTCATGAGTCGGTGCTACATAGTGGCCTCATTTTCTTCAGATATATTTTCTTTTATTTATAATTAGTTTTTAAAAATTGAGAATGTAAAATAGAAAGATCAATATAATATATTTTTTAAAGAAAAGTGTTTGGAGAGATTCGGCAGGGTTTTGGACAATCACTGTACTAAATACAGTACCTGCTTCATAATCATACATGAAAAATAAGATGTGGAGTAGAAATAACATTTATGATAAACTAAATATAAACACTGTTTTCAGTTTTTTAAACAGTTATATACGTGATATTAATTTACTATCAGATTTCCAACTTAAAACCATCAATTTGGTGAAAGTTTACTTATAAGGAAAAGTTTACTTTATAGGAAAAAAAACAAATGACACCTTTTTGAAATATTTTTGATTTAGTTTTATTTTCTGCTAGTATTTTTTGTAATACGTTAGTATCATGAAAAAAAACAAAAAATCCAAAAGGTTTCCACATAACATTTTGAAACTTGGAGGTTTTAGACAGTTTCAGACACTTTTGGACAGTTTTGGACAGTTTATCCCGCGTATCCTGTCCAAAACTAGTTTCGGACGTCCAAATCCCCAACCCTGGTTATAACGACCATGATCATCCCGGACGACAGGTGATTGTTGTCGTCCTAGATCAAGGGCCCTGGACTGCGATCGTTTGCGGGCCTCGGTAAAACTTTTCACGGGTCCTATAATTTATTTATTCCGTGAAAAAGCCAAAGATTGATGAGAATTGCCTGCCCCCAGGGCTAGGGTGTGGGGACTTTTCTTACAAGTCATTGTAATGGAATGATCGCTATATTGTGGGTGTGGGTCATTATAACGAGCACCGACTGTATCTCTATTTATTTACAAATACAAATACAACGCCACAACAGGCAAAATGCCCAACGAGGTGGCTGAGAAAAAGATGCCCATAAAAATTGTATTGTATATGTATTTTCTCCATCAGATTGCTTCGCAATACAACATTATAAAACTGATTGTTGTAGTGATTTCTATGTCTCATTTAAATATAATACACGTTGAGTCAAAATTGTTTTTTAAATGATATTAATTTTTACCAGTTTTTGCCACTGTCCCGGCGAAAATACCTCTTTCATACTTCTTTTAGCCCCTTTTGGACAATATTTTCCTCTCGTCTTACCCGGGACTCCCAACCCTCATCCAATAGTGAGAGAGCTAGACACTTTGCACTAATTGAATTGAATATAAATTAAATTAATAATGAACAAAAATTTTATAGATAAGATCTATCAGATAAGATCGATCTCTGGGACCTTGGCCAAGGCATGGTTCCAGAAGGTGGGTGACAATCCCTTCCCCAAGAACCGAATTGTATAGGAAAAATAGGTCTGTGCAAAAAACTGGGTGATGCAGCGAACTTTAACCGATTTGCAAGCTAAACCGATCTTCCTGACGCATCACCCTGAGTCCACGCCTACCCTGGGTTAGAGTTCAGTACGCTTCATTTTTGGGGGGGGGGGGGATTATACATGACCGTCTCAACATTTGGCAAAGTGATGTTTTGGGGGTCCGATACTTAAGAGAGTTGGGAATTACAGCTCACTTATATTTATATACTAACATTTCAAAATCATAGTACCCCAGATTTTATTGTGTACAGATCTCACTGCCAACGAATATGAAACCCCGGGTCATGCTCACATGGACCCATAGGTTAAGATGAGGCTGTTTTGCATTTTGAAAATGGTTACATTTCCCCTCCCCCATATTTTGCTTGAAAAATTTAATTCTACAGAGCTGTCTGTGTGGCCACTTTTACCACTCGTCATGGGCAGAGGCACCGACGTGA
Organism: Pholcus phalangioides; assembly: GCF_987345545.1. Classification (NCBI taxonomy): domain Eukaryota; kingdom Metazoa; phylum Arthropoda; class Arachnida; order Araneae; family Pholcidae; genus Pholcus; species Pholcus phalangioides. Next base: position 19,647,187 of record NW_028301615.1, on the reverse strand, counting down.
AGAAAAAATTGGGAGGGTGGGGGGGGGGGCTGAAAGTTGCTGGTCGTCCCGTATATACGAGACTCAATCGCGTATGCAAAAAGGGGAGTGCGTTGCATGGTTTTTTTCCTAAATTATTGGGGGGGGGGAATGCAGCAGCAGCCCCTAACAATATCTATTGTTGGTGGGCCCTCAAATACGCTCAACCCCCTAGTTTCCTTGATCAAAATAAATATTTTGTCAAACGCGTTTTTATTCTTGAAATTATCTTACGACCCCCACCCCAGAGGATCGCAACCCATAATTTGAACCCCTAATATACTGTATTCGTAGTTTCTAATGCTCCCTAGGTAAGCCCCACTGTTCTCTCCCCGACAAGGCGCGATACCATCCATCGTATGGAGTATATACGCAGGTCTATACATTTATAACATTCCGGGGCATATGTAAATGTTATACTTGCAATATATGAACAAAATTTATCAAACTTACCAAAATGGTTTATGATTATGCATATTTACCGGATTTATCATATTTATCGTAACATATACATAGAAAAGGGATGTGCAGTGGTTGAGAACGGGCCGCAATTCAATACTTTGTAAGCTGGGGAAAACACGCATTTTGGCACTTCCCTCGTGTTTTGTAAAAAAAGAGTAGTTAAAGGGTGAATTTCGTGCTCTCTCAAGTTAAGCGACCGGGACGCTAGACCCGCCTGTTCCCCATTAATTGTGACACAGGCTGATGGAGAATAAATTAAAATAGTATAATAATCACTTGTTTTTAACAATTAAAACTAACGTTCGGCAAAATGTTATCAAAAAAGGATTTTTCTCTGTATATCTAATAATAAAAACTAAGATTATTTAGAGTACCCGTTACCGTATTATCAACACAGCTTGAGAATTTTTTTACTCCCATTTTATTCGATTTTTTTTTCATTCGTTGAAAAAAAGTAGTTTCACAACTCTGCAACATGACCACACACACACACAAGTCACTACTGGTACTATAATTTTTCATAACTTATTTAACACACCAATTCTAGGCGATTATGTAAACATATAAGATTATTTTGATAATATAAATCTCACGATACACACAACATATTACACTCATGTCCATAAATTAAGGATAATGCCAGCTCCGGCAAATAAAGGTTCAGAAACAAAACAAACGTTACTTATTCATAAAGCCCATTTATTAAACAAAAGATAAAGAACAAAAACGATGGTGTATGTATGATACCATTCATAAAAACTACGATTTTTGCTCCCTGGAGCAATTGTAAAAAATATCTCCTTTACAAAAACTTACTATTACATGGTTGGTATGATGGTTAATACATTGTATGTCTCCCATGCGATGAAATACAGTCCGTACAACGCATAGGCATGCTGAGTATCAAATTATCGATCTGATCTTGGGGAAGATCACTCCACTCAGCAAGCAATGCTCTCCGAAGTTCCGGTACACATGTAGGAGGTGGTTGACGGGCTGCAACTCGTCGGCCAAGCATGTCCCACACATGCTCTATCGGATTCAAGTCAGGTGAGAATGCTGGCCATTCCATACGGGTTATATCCTCAGATTCAAGGCATTCGTTTACGATGTTTGCTCGGTGAGGACGGGCGTTGTCATCCATAAACACAAATTCTGCGCCCATGGCACCCCTAAACAAACGTACATGTTGTTCCAGAATGATGTCCCGATAAATTTGGGCTTTCATGGTTCCGGTTTGAACATGCGGATCTGTTCTGGAACCCAGTATAATTCCACCCCAAACGAGCAATGCTGCACCACCGTAACGGTGTCGTTCAATGATGTTGTCTTGGTGGTAACGGGTACCTGGCGTTCTCCATATGAAAGTCCGGCGTGAATCAGACTGCAAGCTAAACCTGGACTCGTCGGAAAACATCACACAAGCCCACTGTGACGATGTCCACATTGCATGTTCTCTACTCCAGGCTAATCGCTGCCGACAGTGAGTTGCCGTGAGCGGAACACATATGACAGGCCTGCGAGCATATAGACCAATATCTCCCAAACGTCTGTACACGGTTTGCCTTGAAACTGTGGTACCCGTGGCTGCAGATTGCTGACGAGACAGGTCGGATGCTGTGCTCCGTATGCTTCTTTTGGCAGTTACTGCCAAATACCGGTCTTCATTCGGCGTTGTAACTCGGGGGCGACCTGTACTGTAACGTCTACTGACATTTCCGTTATCTTGGAATCGTTGCCAAAGCCTGGAGATGACACTTTGGGCAATTCCAAGTTCCTCGGATACTTCCATCTGAGTACGCCCACATTCCAGGCGGCCGATAATTCTACCACGTAAAAAATCATCCACATGCGTCCTCTGTGTCATAACTATTCGCTTATGGCACTGAGCGCCTTACAGAACTCTTGTGAACAATTTTACTTCTTTGCCACCATTCCTTATATACCCCCACCCACACTCTCGTCATTGTGACGTACTATCGGCATCATCTGGTGGCTTCCTGAAATTTGCATATCATTTTTGCAGATGTGTGTGATAATTCTACAGGTGAAATTTTTACTTTAGATTTCGATTTCCGTGTGATTCTGAATTATTCTTAATTTATGGACATAATGTATTTTAGGCTTTTTGAAATAAAACACACATAATTTCACGATTAAAGAATGGTAGCTCCGACTCTAGAATAATGCTATCATCCGAATGATATCAATCAGGCGGAGGTTCTGGCCACATTGGAACTTATTCCGCTTCGAGTGCCCTTTTTTCCTAGTGCCCCACCGGTCCAAATTCCTTATAAAATGGCCTGTGTCCTGCATACTGCTACGGGAAACCCTCCACTCAGCCTAGGCTGAGTGGAGCTATATTCAACATATAGCTATATGTTGAATATGACGCACGTCGATCTACAATCCTGCATTTGGGTAGGGAGGTTTGGATGGACGGAATTCTTATAAGACCTGATGCCTACGAAGGGAACGATAGGAGTTGGCTTCATCATCCCAGTGTGGACTTGTTCCAAAATCAAGTTCCTCTGCTTGGTGCTGAACAATGCTCATCGGATGAAGCTATTAGTATATTCACGGACGGTTCAAAAACAGAGACTGCCACGGCCTGTGCATATGCAGTCATGAATGCAGATGGATCTGTTGAAGAGGCTTGGAGAGTCGACAGTTGCGTCAAGGGAACAGCATCTTTCAGGTGGAGGTTCTGGCCATACAAGCTGCAGTAGAATGGGCGATTAAGCAAAATCAGCAGACGACGATATATATTGACAGCGCGTCTAGCATTAATGCGATTCGTGATCAGCGCACTCCACATAAAAATACTCGACGAATACGCAAGCATTTAAACAACCATCCGTCTATCAGTATCAAATGGGTCAAAGGCCATGCAGGAATAGCGGGGAATGAAACTGCGGACAGATTGGCCAAAGAGGTTCTTAATCTCCCAACGGAAGAACAACTCTTGCTGCCTAGCAGTCACATCAAACAGGTGCTAAAAAATGACCTGTTACAAAAGTGGCAACTGCTATGGGACAAGAATGCACATAAAGATGCCTGCAAGATACTGAAACACGTCCGTTGGAATAGTACCATTTGGTCTAGAGAGAAAGTGATTATGATAACTGAGCACGGCCCATTACCAACGTATTTAGAACGTTTCAAGAAGTCGGACAACGCCATGTGCGCTTGGATCTTTATGGCATTACCTGTCATCTTGCCCGTATACAAAAAAATTTCATTTTCGTGCTATCCCCGAAAACGGTCGACTGTGTTTCAAAAGGAGAGTTTTGAAGAGCTATGAGTCTTGCTCGGGTGCGGTGGATTATATTGTTTCTCGATAACAACTTACACTGCATACATACTAAAAGGACTGGCAGTGCGCGTCTTAGAGGTGGGAGCGATGACGAGTTCAAACCGGCAAGAGCCCCAGGGATCGATCTTAAGAGGATATATGATCTTCGACCACGTCGGCATCAACAGAAGTAACCAATAAATGGAAAACCGAAGAAGTTCACCTGCAAGGAGATAAATCACGTCATTGATGGCAAGGACGAAATAAGTGTGATTTACTCGGCTATAATGAATTGTGCTGATCTTAGTTCACCCGGTGACGACTTGCGGCTTAGACGATGACGATCTGCGACTAATTCACCGTGATTCGAAATTTTATATTCCAAGATTATCGGCAATCATTCGATCAATTGACGATTACTAGATTCTTATGAGATGGACGGCTATACACCACCATCTTATAATCCTATTTATAATTTTGATTGCCCATTGGCGTTGATTGTCTAGATTTTATTTATTTGTTATATGACTTCAGGTTGACGATCAATTTTTATGTAATTTATTTTATTTTTTGCTGCCTTCGTCTGAGATGGTCACATTACGTTGTTTTTAATAAAACTTTCCGGATACACCCATCCTTCTCTCGGAAACGCTTCGATATCTCTACGAGATGAAAAACGGGGTGTGTCCGGTCTTCAAAGGTCACCCACCAGGCGGGGTTCGAACCAGGGTCCTCGATGCCAACTTTGGCACATTAGAATTAGGGAGATTTTCAACCAGATCTGAATTCCTTACAAAAAACAGACAAATATAGAAAGGTTTTTTGAAAAACAAAGTAGGAATTTCTCACAAATGAAAATGAAGAGATTTTTCTCCTTCGGGAAAATGTGACTTCGGGTCAATTTTCGCTAAATTAAGTCATTACTATACTAATCAAAAACACTGCATCAAAATATCCTCACCAGGCCAAAACAGGATGCATGATCAGTCATTCCATCGATTGGCATGGCTAGTTTTTGGCTGGCTGTTTTTTCTTTTTCTGGTCTTGGCACATTATGTAATGGCAGAAGGAAAAACAGATGAAAGTTTTTCTTGGCAAATTCTTATGAAATAATTCTCTTCCCCCCTCCAAAAAGTTGGGATTTTTCCGATTTTGGTTAGAATTCGGGAAATACAAGAACTTTATGGAATTGGAAATCTGGGAGAGTTGACAGCTATGCCATAATTTTATATTCTATTTGTGTACCCCCGACCAAAACCAATTAAGATTGGTGAATTGAGGCTGATTGAATACTCAGAGATTGCTGCCATGCCTCCGGAATTTTGTGTATGGCAAGATGTGACATGAATCCTGATGCAGTGTAACATATCCATAGATCCAGGCAGAGAAAAGTTCTTATCTAGTCATTTTAGTGTATATTTACCTTGACACCGCCACCGATCCATGTTGCCAGATTCCGTTTGTCACAATCTTTCAATATTGAATGCAGTATATATGTAAATTTGGCTGACCTCAATGATTTTGAAGCTGATTGACTCCTGTGGGCATGTGTGTGATCGGGATAAGTTCCCCTTAAATACCAGTTGTGTACTGTGAACAATCACCACTACTTTGCTTTTGTTCAAATCATAACGGCAAGAGAAAACAGAGTGCTTTTAGCTCTTCCCAATTCTTTGGACGTTGAAATGGATAGAATTAGGTAAATCTTGCCTTGGTGGTTGCCTCGCCACCCTTGCTGTGGTGCTCAATTGATACAATTTCCTCGCTAAAAATCCTTCTGATGCCTCTATCAAGTTTACTTGTACCAACGATCATAATTACGGCATAACCGTCTCCGTTCTCTTCCTGGACTGACTCGTCAGTGCTCTCTGATGATTCTTGTGGTTCTGTGTAAAGGTGATGGGGATCCACATGGACTTCCTAGCCGTTTGACATTGGTGTTGTGATGACATGGGAAAGTGGTTCCAGTGTGAGAACAGACTTCTTAAAATATTCTAGTCTGACAGATGTCGATTGGATGAGATCAGTTTAATTTAATAACTATGATAAACTTGTAATAAACATTTATTTGCGCTAAACTTTAAAAATTACTGCATTGTGTTATTGAAAGTTCATGTTATATAAACACTTAACTGTAATAAATGTTCAAGAGGAAAATTTTGTGTTACGTTTTTGTTCATTGCCAACCGCCAATGATCTAATTTTATGAAAAATAATAAACCGGGTTTGCAACTAGATTTATTGCACCAGGTTGACTGAAAGATTGGTACTGGTGCCTAAAATTCTATGTGCGGTTGCTAAACTAGGGGTCTGAGAAAGAAAACAGATCATTCTTGTAATTCATATGTCTCTCAATGTAGGAAAAATCTCATTATTCCTAGAAAAGTTGAAAAATTGTTTTTGAATCTGTTTTTCTTGGGGAAAAAAATTCCAGCTCCTAAATTTTTTCTTTTGTGATTTGTCAAGCCCTGTTGCATAACAAAAGGTGAAGTGGTAATGCGGTCAGAACTAGTTTGTATGTGCATGAAAGAAAAAAATCTGCAAGTATGTGTATGTATATACTGTAGTATATACTGTTACATACATACTATATACTGTATGTATGCAATGTAGTAGTATGTATATACACATACTACTACATTCAAGTTCCTAGAATTATTTTATTACAGAAGAATGAATGTAGATAGAACCTGTTTATTTGGTTTTACCTTTGAAGTAACTACTCTGTGCAATTATGCATTTTTGAAAATTGTTCAAACAAAGATGTAAATGCGGATTGCAAGCCTCCTTTTGTCATATCCTCCAGTGCCTTTGTCACTACTTGTTGCAGTTCTTCGGAACCTGAAAATCGTTGCCCCTTAAGCAAATTCTTTATTCAAGGAAAAGGGGGGGGGGGGAAGTCACATGGGACATCATCAGGGTAAGGAAGTTGTTTGTGGAGGTACTGGAATGTGATGTTTTGACAGGTAATCTGACACCAGGAGGGAACCTGTGAGCTAGTGTATTGGCGTGATGGAGCACCCATGACTTGGCCTTCCAAAGATCTAGTCGCTGGTGTCTCACTGTATCATGCAGACGTTTAAGGACTCACAGGCTCCTCCTGACGTCAGTTACCTGTCAAAACATCACACATTCTGACACTTCCACAACCAGTTTATTCTCTCCTGATCTTACACCATGTGACTTTTTCTTCCTCTTTCCTCAAATGAAGAGATTTGCTTAATGGGCAGCGGTCTCAGGTTTCAAAGTGCAGCAAGTAGCAATGAAGGCACTGGAGGATGTGACAAAAAAAGGCTGAATAAATAAACAGGTTATATCTGTATTCATTCTTCCATAATAAAATAGTCTTTGAACTTTTTGAACATAGTAGTAAGTATAAATGATTTCCTCTATACAAATAAAACCACTTTTTCAATTGTTTACAAGAAACTATTTTTATTCGAAACCAATATTATTAACTATGCAATGAGCCACATCATACATGAATTGATTATTTTACATAATCATGAATGAAAATCATGCTAAAAAAAGTAGTGAAAAATACAAAACTTCGTGCTTACAAACAAGGCTGCAAATAATTTTTAATGTTGAGAAAATCAGTCAATGTATTTCAGATCCATGCTGTTGATCATAAAGCAATACATGTCCACGACTTCCTCGATCTACGAAAGGAAAAACACAATACATACCACTTAATTGGTAAGTAGCAAAAAGTCAAGTACAGTACATGCATCCCTCGCTTCCGCTTTACACAATTTCAATATAACACAATTTTAAAAATTTAATTTTAGAAATTGCGGCAAGCAAAAGTTTGTTTGATTTTATTCTTGAAAATGGGCTTGCAAATTAGAAATATGATATAATTAAAATGATAAAATCCGTTGGATTTGTTGATTTAGATGAGACAAGTATGGAAGAAATTCTCGAATTCATTTCAACAATGAACATCTTCTGGTAGCACATCGACAATGCCACCAAATTTTAAATCAAAGAAAACGATCCTAATGAATCAAGAAATTACAGTATTAAAACACACAAACGTACAATAGGAAACGTTTAATAAATGACAAAATTATTTTCAATGAACAGCAAATTTTTTTTAAAGAATAAAATCTATGCACAGATTTATTTTTACTGTCTCTTGTGGGAAAAAAAGTGTCATGTTGAACCATACAACGGCAGTTAAAATTTAATTTGCGAAATAGTTTTCCTCTCAAGTAAACTTTTAAATATAATCGCAAACATTTAAATTGTACAGAATCTGGAAATATACTTGCTGGCCATCCAAAATGCAACACTTTGAATGCATTGTGCTGTAAAACAATTTTTTTTTTTGGTTTTTCAATGGTTTTGTTTTTGTCACAAAATTTAAATTCAGGCAGGTCTACAAATATGCAGAGCAGGTCATTGAAATTTTAAGTATTTTCATACCTGAACACTACATGCACCGAATTTGAAGAAAATTTGAGTTGGTCATGCAACTGACTTTCAATGTTTGTGGTCGATATTTTTATGGAATAAGTCCCCTGCGAAATATGAAATAAAGCACATTTCCTTTTGTGATAATTTACTCATTTACATGTTTACTTTCTCTGGTAAGAATTTCAAACATATAGCGCAATGTATTCTAGATATTCCATTTTGGATGGCCAGTAGTGTAAATACTGGTCTTTACCCTTTTAGATGTTGGTTTACCACCACCATGACCACTTTTCACATCCACACGAATCATCAAAGGATTTGTCTGAAACAGAAGCAATTTCGATAAATCAATGAAGCACACTGATAATTTTTTCTTTTTACGAGAATTTTTCCACCAGAAATAATTAATAACGGCTAATTGTAATGTCCATTTGCCCCCAGGTCGCTGTTTCAATAGTTAACTATTTAATATACAGTATATGGGTCATTCCCAAAAAAGGTGTACAAACTGTTTCCGAGACTTTGTAATTTTTTTTACAAAATTTCAGAGCACTCTGGTGATAATTTTAATTTTTTTTCTAGTTCTTCATTTAATTCCCTGTCATGCAGTGTTTCTTAATTTGTTTCAGATGGTATCTAATTTTTTTTTAAATCATTGCTTGTAGCAAAATGTCAAAATCTGGCTGTCCCTACTTCAGTGTTAAACAAAGAGATGTGGTGCAAACCTGGAATTTTGTTTTAGAAAACCTGGAATCACATTTTCATATGTGTGCCATAGATGAATAAAATTGACAATAAAATTTTGAAAACAAATTTTTTTCTTTCTTATGAAAAACTATTTTTTTGTTCATGTCCCTAAGTTTTTCCCATTTTAAAATGTCCACTCTATTATGGCCATTTGGAAAATATATTTTTATACCAGATTAAATCTGATAACACTTTTGAGCTCATTGGAAGGTTTACTTTAAATGCTTGATCAACAATTTTGGATTTGACTTTTGCAAAATGACTTAATATTCATTTTATGTCTTCAGTACCAGATTTTTCTCTGTCAGATGTCCACTCTGTTACGTCATTATCATAAATAATTAAGATTTTTTTTTCATCTATATCAGCATCTAGTGATAGCACATGATATGCTTCAAAATATAATAAAAGTTTTCGCAAATAATTTAAATTTATAATGGAAAAAAAATAATTTAGGCTAATTTGTCCACTCTGTTACATCTTCCAAAAACTCAACCAACGCAACAGAATGGAAACTATGATTTAAAAACCTCTTAACTAAGAAAACTTTACTTTAAGTTAAATTTAATAACTTACTCTATTTAATTTAAACCCTTTACCACATTCTCCCCCATCATATTTTTTCAGTTAAATACGAAAATTAAATAGTACAAATCATCAAAATCACTGCCAGGCACAGATCCAGGGAGATTTGGCATAAAGGGGCATTTTAGTATGGTTAAAGGTTCATTATATCACAATATGGCAATACATTCTGTATTTTAAGGGACAGAACAATTATTTCCCTATATTATTTTTGTTTTCTGACTCTATCCCCTCCCCCCCAAGTCTCACTGGATACACTCGATCACTAATGTGAGAGACATAAATGTGAGATTTATACCAACATCAAATTACCATTCAATTTCAACAAAAAATTTTGGAAGTAAAAGAAAGTTGGAAATAGGGAAACATGCTTATGTGTGTTGGCAGCACAGTAATTTGAAATATAAATTGATTGCACTATATAAACTGAGATTAATCCAAACAACATCTCCTGAAACCATAGTTGATGATATCACGTGTAGCAGAGAGTCTAAATTCTGTATGTATGGCAAATGTTTGAATTGTCATGACAAGATGGTATCTATGAATGAAATTTCTAAATCGTTGGATGAGAATAGCACTGTACAGTGTGAAGAATGACATCACAAACAAGAAAAAATGGAAAAGAATGACAAAATGATAGAAGTTACAAAAATAACAAAAGAGCAGAGATTGATTAAGTCTGTTAGATTCCACAATGTTTTCCAAAAAGAAATGAAATTGTTCAAGAAACACATTTTTAACACCCAACACCAATATAAAGCTTACCAAATGTGCATTAGAAACATACAAAAACATGAAACTGTTCTTCATGTGTATTTCAGTGAAAATTATAATTGCAAATTATTTTGGTGGGTCAAGAAATCAAGTATGTCTTGCAAGGTATAACTGTATTTGATTGCTCATTCAACATGAATGCAAAACTCTAAAATCACGAAGGAACAAAACTTAGTAATGAATCAAATACAGCAAGAGTATAATGAGGCAAAAAATATCTTCCTGTTTACATAGAGAAGCAAATAAGAGGACGTAATTTTCACTCTATAATACATGATATATATATATGCCTCACCTGTTTTGGACACTTGCCAAGTTTATATTGTAATTCGGCAATAAATTTCAAAGAATGTAAAGGAACAACTCGATCATCATGGTCAGCCGTAGTCAACAAGACAGCAGGATACTGCACGTTTTCACATTCTGGTATTTTGACGTTGTGAAGAGGAGAATACCTAAAGTATATTGAAATTTATTGCTATATAATCATGACAGATACTTAATTGAAGTTGCACTCAGCGAAATGTTCTCCCAAAAGAAATTACTTAGAATAGAAGGGAAAAAAATTAAATTTTTGATAGGCTTGTTCCCGGAAGCAGAACGCTTTGCATTGTTTTCCAACGAGTCCTGACGACTGCAAATGCCATACTATAGAAATTCCCATAATAGTGTTTTATACACTTTACTTAAGTTACAGTGAAGCCTCCTAACAACAACCACCAACGGTACCAAATGTAGCCATTGCTGGGAGGTTACCGTTGTTCAGAGGTTCAGTATTTCTGAAATATGGATTAAATTTTTTGATTGCTTTAAAATTATAACAGCCCATGCTATAATTAATTAGAAAAAGATGTTTTTTGTTGCACAAGACATTTATTTTGTATTGAAGCTGTGAGAAATTTTAACAGAGAACTTTATTTGTGATTTTTTATTGTTAATTTCATTAAAAAAATTTCATGAAGAAAAATGTGTACAGTTGCACCGTAATCCTTGTAGGATTATTAATCCCTAGGATATGCATTCTTCAGATCAGATTCATCTCCAATGCCATCAACTATTTTTGTTATCTAGGGCAGTATTTTCAATTAGCGCCTTTGGTCTGTGACATAGCCACTTGCCTAAGTCTAAACCCAAATTTCTGCTTTCTTCAGAAATGTGTCTAGCACATCCATTAACATCTCCTTAACAAGCATCCGGGATCCACGAACATTTTGAAAACCCATTGGTGTAGGAACAAACCCATGGTTATTTCTAAGGACTAAAGAAAAGGAAAACTTCAAAGCTAATCTTGAGTAATTATTTTTTTGTGATTAAAAAAAATGCTTCTCTCTCATTTTTTTTTCATTTTAATTTCCAAAACAAGGAAATTATTCGGAAATCGTTGTTCAGAGGTATAAGGTTCAGGAGAAAAAAGTGGAAGAAGGCCTGGGAGAAGTAGACATCGCGAGAGAAAGAAAATACAATGAGAGGGACACGTTTTCGAGAAATGAGAGTAGTGATAAAGTTTGTACCGAAGAGACATGAGTTTCGTTGGGAGGGATGTTAGGTGATAAATGAAATAAATGTTGTTTTCTTCTTTTGGGAGTTTAAAACCCAGTTATTTTGCCCTGAAGTAGTAGTAGAAGTACAGCCAAGGACCTACGACAGATAAGAAGACGACGGGGGAAAGTTTGCTGGCGCAGTCGACAGGACCGTGGCTTCAACAACTCAAGGCTGAGGTGAATTAGGAAAAGAGTGTCCATACCACAGTGGAACCACCCCGATTTGTATAGAAGGATAGCAGCAGCAGCGAGCTCCCACACACAGTTTTTTTTCTCGTGAAGTCAACCAGACTACGGTGCTGAGAGGGGCAATCCTGTCTAGGGAAGAGAAGCAAGTATTGTGCAGCAGTATTGAGACGATAAATAAAGATGGGTGTATTTGGCAAAAAGGAACAAGGAAGATCTGAAGTCCATGGCCACCAACTTGTGGGTAGAAGTTCGACCAGAGTTCAATTTCATGCAATTACTGAATGCCATACAGGAAAGTGCGGGACGATGCGAGATCGACATTTTGTCAAAAACAATGTTTTATTCTAGTCTATTTCTACAGATTTTCCTGGTGATGAACCTGTGAGAACCATTGACTCTACTCTACTGTTCACTTCTGGGAGGAAAAAATACTCGTCGTGCCATCTCTGGGTTTTTTCCCGCCATCTCCTCCTGATACAAGCCCCGTATGACGGCACCATTTGATTCGGAACATAGCCGCCAAACCACCCCTCTACAAAAGTGGTCTCATCTCTCAACTACTGCTGCCACCTGGATTTCGTTATTGAAGTGAGCGTTTCACCGTTTGTATTTAAGTGTCGTCACCCATGGACATTCACGATGCAGGATCGACATTTTGTAAAAAACAATGTTTTATTCAAGTCTATTTCCACAGGTTAGTTCGCTTCATATTTTCATACTAACTTATTTCATTTTTATCAATTTAATATTCTTTGTGTCGATCCTGCATCCGACGTTTAAAATTTTTATGTACAGTGTGTTACTATTTTTTGCTCCACCATCAATTTCTTATTTAAAATATATGTGTGTTTTAAAGAAAAACACTTTTCTCTCTGGTACTTGTAACCGCCATTCGAATTTGTTCTATTCAGAACCTCTTCCTTTTTTCCCACTTGGCTAGCTTGCTATTACTGGCGGGAGATATCGAATCCAAAGCTGGTCCTAGGGTCAGCCACTCCCCAGCACACTATCAAAATAGATCAAATCCTTCGTCTGAATTTTCGACTTCTTCGGATAACTCATCCGTTCTCCGTAATATTCAAGACACCCAAGTAGCCATTCTTAACAAACTTACCCTCCTCACCCAAAAACAGGACTCATTCAGTCATTAGCTAAGCGATCTATCCCAGCGTCTTAGTGCAGTTGAGGAGAAACTTTCTCCCGTAGAGGAACTTCAAAACCAAGTCTATGACCTCTCCTCAAATCTCTCTGAACTGCAATCTTCCCTTACCAACAAAGTTATCGATCTTGAGGATTGTTCTTGCCGAGATAACTTGATTTTCCAAAACATTCCTGAAGAATCTGACTTCGAGTCCCCTACCACCCTCGAATCCAAAATCATCCAATGCTGTTCTGATCACCTTGACATAAAAATTTCACCTAGTGAGAGTGACTGCTGTCATAGAATAGGCTCCAAAAGGACCCACGGATCCAGACTTTCCATAATAAAATTCAACAAATTTAAAATCAAAAGTGAGATTCTAAAAAATGCCTCCAAACTTAAAAACACAGCAACATATCTATTTCAAAAGATTTCTCCTTTGATACACGCAAGCTTCGTGGTCAAATTTGGAGAGCCAGTCAAAAATTTCCATGACGAAGGCATTAAAGTAAAACTTATTCACAATTTTGCACTCATCAATAACACCAAATATGTCTGGGATCCTGATATTAACAATATTCGTCCCCGCTCACGCTCCTTCGAACCCTTCCTTGCCCTCCCTCTCCTCCCATATTTCCTCGGTGCCCCCTTTAAGCTACTCCCCCAGAGCAACCCCTCCGTCTACACAACCTTCAAATTAAAAAATATCTTTCAATTGGGAAATATTAACACTCGCAGCCTGAAAAATAAAACAGATTTTCTAGAATCATTCTTACTCATCCATAATCCCCATTTTCTAGGTGTTACAGAGTCATGGTTAAATAATACAATCTCTAATTCCGAATTTTTACCACCAGATTACAATGCTTTTCGAAAAGATAGAAACTCTCGGTTTTTCTCTCTTTTCTGTCTATTTCCCTCCCTCTCCTGATTTCCACCTTTTTGAACAACTGGAAATTATTCTTGAAAAATTTTACAATACACATTCTATTATTATCTCCGGAGGCTGGAATCTTCCTGAGATTGACTGGAAAAATATGAAATCCCTGTCCGGCAATCACAGAATTAATAACAAAGTTTTAGACATCTTCCTTAAATTTAACTTGGTCCAATCCATTTTAGAACCCACAAGAACCACCCTTTACTCCAGCTCTACCTTAGATCTCATTGCTACCTCCAATCATATTTCAATCCTTTCCACTTCCATCTTTGAGGGTTGCTCCGACCATAAAATCCCAGTCATTAACTTTTCCCTCCTGCACTCTATCCCATCCTACAAACTCACCCCTAAACGTAATTTCAACAAGGCAAATTATTCACTTATGCGAAATATTCTTCGCTCTCACTTCAATGATTTCCTATCCATATCCTCTTTTAACAATATCCACACCCTCTGGACCTCTTTTAAAGGTATTATAGACAAATGCCTAGCTACAGTTCCAATTAAAAGAAGTTTCTTCCAAGTATTTTTTTAATCCGTGGATCCCCAGAGACATTATTCATCTAAAGAGGAAAATCTACCGAACAGCTTTGAAATATAAAACCAACAAATCCAATTCACTCAAATCTTTCATTTCAGCCTCCACCCATGATCTCAGAAACCTCATTTCTGTCCAAAAGTCCAAATACCTCTCTCATTCCCTACCCTATTACTTAAAAACCAATCCAACAAAATTCTGGAGTTACCTTAGACATCTAAATCTGTTGGTCCCACTTCCCTCAGAAGTTCAAATAAATATACATCTTCTCCTTCAGAGATAGCTGTTGAATTCAATTTAGCGTTCTGGTTCGGTTTGCCCAATAGACCCCTCTCCTCCCCAATACTCTTTTTTTGATTCTATCCACAACTCGCCCCCAATATCCTTCTCCAAACAAGGTATCCTAAAACTATTGAAAAAACTGAAACCCCATTCTGTTGGTCCAGACGACATCCCAAATTCTATTTTTAAATTCTGTGCTGATGAAGTCGCCGACTATCTTTTAATCGTGTTCAATGTTTCACTAAATTCTGCTACCCGAACGACTGGAAAATCAATAAAATTATTTCTATCCACGAATCGGGTCCACTTCCCAGCAGTCACTTGTTATGCGTGTGGAGCATAACAAGTGACCACAGTCCTAAAAGCATGTATCATGGTGTCGGCAACTGGTGTTGGTGCGAACACTGACACACCGCAGACCACGAGTTTGAAATGTGGTCAGAAGATAATAAGAGACACAGTCGATTCTGAAGTCTAGATCTCAGTCGTTACATCAGATTTGGTTAAGATCGATGACAATGAAGGCAAGGGGAGAATAAGGATCAAGTCCGCATTTGGTGAAAGTGAGATAGCCTATCTGAAGATATGCATGACGAAGATCAGCAATGGCAAAAACACAGATACGTGTTAATTACTTGTGCAGTGTTGAGTTGCTTGATAAATGAAATGTTTATATGTCCGATGGCATACGACACACTCTTGGGAAATTTAAAAGTTCTAAGTCCGATCAATGAGCAAAGCCGTAAGAGCGATGTGTGTACCTCATCTGCAGATTCTAGTGTTGATCGCGAACAGAAGGCCAAGTCCAATGACAGCAATTTTGACATACCTAACGAAGAACTTGCTGAAACACATTTGGAAGAACAAGGAGGGTTACATTGGTCTCATCCTTTAGGAAGATCAAGACCCTGACCACTCGGCTGGAGGGTCATTCTGTACTGTCTCAGGAAATCAAACAAACTCCAAGTCAATGGAGAAGGTACTAAAGTGCACCGAGTCGTGCCCATACCTGCTTCCAAGGAGACCAGATGTGCTAAAATGATCCTAGCCTGCAACATGGTGTTCGAGGAAGTGGCACCCGAGTCCATGTTGCAGTTTATGCCAGAGCACAGTGTAGTCGCCAATTGAGGATCTAAGATACCAGATGTATGTACGAAGCGCTGCCTCTACGGGAATGTGGTGAAGATGACGTTTGCTCTCATTGAGTACAAGACCCATGAATCCGTCAGAAAGTGATCACTCTGAAGGTGGTGGCGACGTCGCTGAGAATGGTGTGAAGGTAGCACCTCTCCTCTCAGATGTGCAGAAGACCAATCGGGACAAGTCTGAGAGCAAGACCTTGCAGCTGAAGAAGATGAACTCAAAACGATATGACGATGGACATCTTGACAAGAGGAGGATATCGGCACCGAACCGGTTTCAGTCTAGGCATGGAATGTCCACGCAATCGGACTGACAATTGTTTTTGCATCCATTTGCCAAAGAAACCAACAGAGCTCCAAACCGGCAGCCAAAGACTGAGAAAGCCAGTAGCCAAATGGCCAAGTCTTCAATCGTCAACAGTGGCGTGCCAAAGGAATTAAGGCAGGGAAAGGTCATCCTTCGCGTATGCCAGTGGCGTGACCACCATCCCATTAACTTTTGGATGAACAAATGTTACTTGCTGTTCAAGGGTGGTCTGCATGATATAATGCTAACCTACCAGACAGCGTCAGGCCCAGGGGACCCGAAAGTGTGATATGCAAGGTAATGCCGACGTCCTGTCACAGTTACCGTTGAGAAAAAGGGTTGGATACATTCTTGAAGCCTCATCATTTAAAAAATGATGGATGTGCTTTTTGATGATGATGTAAGGTTCAGGAGAAAAGAAGTGGAAGAAGGCCTGGGAGAAGCGAACGTCCCGAAAGAAAAGAGAATGAGGAAAAAGGACATTTGAAGAATGAGAGTAATGTAAAAGTTGGTACCGAAAAGACATGATGGTTTCGTTGGGGATGTTGGATAATAAATTAGTGTTTTCTTCTTCTTTTGGGAGTTCAGAACCCAATTATTTCACCCTGAAATCACAGTAGAAGTACAGCCAAGGACCTATGACAGATAAGAAGACAACGTGGGAAAGTTTACTAGAGGTTAATCTTAATGTAAATCCGATGGAATGCATTCTGGTCCAAGAAAATAAGGCAGTTGTTCATAGGTAACCATTATGGGAGCTTTTACTGTACTATGTTTTTTTACGACATAAGTCACTGTTTTCGGTATACTCTGCTGTGTGGGAGGGTTTGTTGTTCAGTCCATTGTCATGCTATAGATATAGATTGGGACATGATCTATATTTAAAGCTCATTTCAAAGCAATGAAAAAAAAAAGGAAAAGCATCAGATACAGGTGTAGTTATATAAGTTACTTAAAATATTGGGAGGGCTTACATCCATGGACCCAATAAGAGTTTCAGGCCAATGACTTCAACTGAGATTCGAATCTTTTCTATTACACATAGCTAAAAAGTTCACAAACCACAAGTGTGCCAATGCTTATAGGTTTGGTGCGTATCAACTCGAGATTAAAAACACATGAAACACAAGAAACAATTTAGAAAAAATCACTTGTATAGTGTGTTGAATTCTTCTTTATTTTCTTCAGAACAACCATAATTCGACTTCCAAGCATAACCAATGGTAAACTTGTGGAACCGCAACATATCAAGTACACTGAAAGAAATACAAGTTTGCATTGAAATATGTCTGTAATAATACAGAAAATAAAATGTTCTATACCCTTTGAAACACAAAACCCACAGTATATTATTAGGAAATCATAGGTGTCCTACTCACCCAACTTGAGCAACAGCACAAGCAAACAAATCGGGCCTCTGGTTTGTACATGCACCTACAAGGAGGCCACCATTTGAGCCTCCGTTGATTGTAAGCCTGTATAAAACCAAAAATTATGATATAATGCATATTGATTGAACCTGGTTGTGAAGACAAACAAGAACTAATGTTTTTTCACCTGTGTTTAATCAGTGCTTATGTTCCTTACCGATTGATCACTTTTAAGATCAACATAAGTACTGATTAAAATGAGGATCTAAAATCATTGTTTCTCATATTTAATTGCTTACATCTACTATCTAAATCTGGAAAAGACCAAAGTTTTGGCCCAGCATTATACACCTTAAATATACTTTATTTAACTCCCAGAATGCTCCCATACACAGAGAGATGACCAGCATAGTAACATGCTCAATCATCCAGGGATGTGGTTACAATTTTTTATTTTAAGACAAAATTTGTTAAATGACATATAGATGGCATATGCATATATATATTCTAGTTTTTTCATTATTTCTCTATTCTCTTACTTATTTGATGGTACTGTATTGGATGGGTGTGCATTGGTGAGTACTGGTATAGTGTCTGCCTACCCCCGGTAATTGATATTTTGTCTGTGATGGGTTTGAGCCTAGATTCTTTGCATGACACCTTCTTTTCAATTGTATTCTATACAATGAATCCTGTACGAAACGAAATGTCAAGAAGCAAATAATATCCCATTTCAGACAGGTTTCCATTTTATAAAAGGGTGTGCATATTCAAACATTAATCAATGAAGGGACTATTTTTTGATTCCATCTGAGACTGGTTTCTATCTCATACTGCATCTGCCTTAGGTTTCACTGTATTTGCAATATACAAGTTTGAGTGCCATAACACAAAAACTGAAAAAAAAATGTTTTTTTTCTTTTCTCACTGCCATTTTGGGAGAAACATTTCCCCCAATTAATTCTACAGCCTGGGAGTTAAAAAAAATATGAGGGTTATTCAGAAAGTAACAATTGGTATAAGCAGAAAAGTAATGTTTCATTATGAATGGCTGGTAACGCTGACTTTGATCACGATTATTTAGCTTTCCTTTCATGGACTTTTGTCATTGCTGTGCCGAGTCTGGTTCAAGTAGCAAGTTTATAAGGGTATTTGTGATTTGAATCGAGCCAATTGCGAAGTGCACTCTGTCATATGCTTCCTGAAATGTATGAGCACCCACTGGATATTCAGAAAGAGATAATCACAATTTATGGAAACCAAATCCTCAAAATGTAACAATGTGGTGTTATGAATTCTTTAGAGTAAAGACTGGTGTTTATGAATATAAGCAATAATCGCTAGAAATGGTGCATTCACATTCATCAAAAGCCAAGAAGCCCAAAACCTCAATTTCAATAAAATTATTTGTTTTCTGGGACACAAAAGTCATTTCTCTGATCTATGACATGCCTCCAGCATCACAGCTAATGCCATTGCATATTGGCAACACCTTCAAGACTTCAAAACAAGCAAAGAGGAATGTCACAAATGTGTTTCTCAAAAAGATTAAGTCATAGTTGCCAACTTTGGAGAATGAGAATTCTGGAGGTTATCGCGCGGATACGAATTCCGCACAACAATAAATGTAAAAGGAATCTTTTAAAACATTTTAGGGATTTTCATTGGTAAGAGTGCAATTTTAGGGATATTTTCCTGTTGCAAAAACTATAACACCGTGCAAGCCATCACTAATCATGGCCAACCAGTAGGTTAAAGTCCTTGGGTTCTCAAAAATCAAATCTCACAAACCAAAAATTAGGGAAAAGGGCATCGCAGGGAAAAAAAGTTTTAAAACACATGGTCTGGACTAAATAAATGTTGGGACAATGGTGGCAGTCACATAGAGAAACAGCACATGCGCTAGTGAATAATTTATGGTAGACGTTTTGCAAAACAAAAATGTTCCGAATACAAAGCAGCCATTATATTTTTACTTTCCAAACACAACTTGTATAAAACTGTGTAAAACTTATTTCAGATTGGAGGCTATTATTTAAAAAATTTTGACAGCATTTGATTGATGCAAAAAAAAAAAAGAAAAAATACAGATTCTCTACATTCTTAAAAACATTCAAAAAACATGTTTTAAATTTATCATTATCAAATGAAGTTATTTTTCATCGTAAAAGCTTTTTCAGATGGGTTTTGATGCACATATCCATCCACACAGGCAGGCATCTCTTCAATTCAATACAATTTACATCTTTCTCCTTGGCTTACTTTTTTGATGAAGTATATTTGTGGCCAATTAGGTATTCCGCAGCTGCCTGGAAATCATCAAAGCAGTTTTGTTTGTTTGCCAATTTTCCACCATCAAACCATTTCTGACCGTACTCACTGTAAGTATTGAAAACAAATAAGTAAATCAGAACTCCACAGTGAGATATCATTATTATACTCATATGTTTATACATTCGGAAATTTTTTAAAAACCTATGGCTTTTACCCAGGCCCATACCTAGGATAGAGCAATACCCTGGGGGCCCGCACACACAAAAGAAAGTGCACTTATTTCGCACATTTCTTAGAAATTTTGACAGTTCCTTGTTTGAAATGATCTGCAAAATGGATACATGCCAACTTCAGTTACAAGCTTCTCCATAGTGACAGAAGAGGCCCCACCCCAATTTTTCCCCTCATGAATCCCCTCTTTAAAAATTCAAATCAATTTTCTCATTTTTCTTCAACCTGACTATATTGGACATTCACCCAGTTTTTAAAGTAGCCTTTTGTTTGGCCTGTTTGCCATGAATATTTCTTCACGAAATCAATGTGTGTGTGTGTGTGTGGAAGTTCTTTGGTTTTTGTGAAATAGTTTACACTATTTCATTTGTTTTTTTTTTTCAATTCAGCAATTAAAATGTTTTTGGTACAAGGACCCACCTGGGGATTTAACTTGCAAATGTGTGGACAGCCAAACAAAACAAACCATTACAATGACTATCAACAACAAGGTTGCTTCAATTTCAAATTCAGCTCCATATTCATTCTTTGGAGATGTAGTCTTCGCTTGACATAATTTTGTACTTGATAGGACAACAGAATTCAGAGAAATCTACGACCACAAGCAAATACTTTTGAAAAAACCAAACTTCCACAGTTTTTCACAATTCACAACAATTTCATATTTTATGGTAGAAACTGAACATTCAATAGTAGTTGGAAAGTATGAAAATGAGGGGGGGGGGGGGGCAAACAACCCTGTTTTTTTTCTGGACAAGAAAACCCTTGCAAGGGGCACCAAATAAAAGTCTGTCCCAGGAAAACATGCTACGGCCTTGTCTTTACCTGACTATAAGATGACCCTCTCCTCTTTCATTTTGATGAAGTAATAGTTATAAAAATGCTGTGAAGAGGGACTTAATAGCAGTTTCAAAAAAAAAGTTTTAATAGCAGCTGCAGCTTATTGCCATGAATGACTGCTGCCACATGCACTGGGTGCCCATTGTTGTGACTGCTACAGAGCAAGTTTATATTCAATTCTTCTACATAGATTAGAATTAGTTAACTTTTCAATGTCAGGAAAACATTCAAGGACAAGAAGGTGGTGTATACATGTGATTATTTTAGGTTTTTTTCCCTTTTGTGATAAAGCATAATGCAGTCGAATCCCATTAAAACGAACCCCAAGAGACCGGAGAAATCACTTCATTATAACAAAATTTTGTTATAAAGGAATTCCAGGTTTTCGCATTGTTCTTATATAAACTTATCTTGGGGATAATATGTAGGAAAATATGTATGTCACAAGTTTTTATTTTAAGGAACATTATCACAACATGCAAAGTCATTGAATAGGCCTAAAGAAAACACTTACTTTCCACCTCTGATGTTAGCTATAGCTGCAACACCACCTAAATTTTTCATAAATATTGTTCTTGATATACTAAAATAAGGAGACAGACCTATCAGAAAACCACCATAGCCATACAAGAGTGCAGGAGCAGATCCATCTTTTACCAAATCCTGGGGAAAAAAAACAAGCTCCTGGATCATTTTATCAACAAGTTTTATTCAAAACTTGCTTTAGGAAACAAGTATAAAATGTGCAGAAACTATCAAAAACAATAAACACAACATATATTTCATTTAATACACAAAAGCTTGGAGAAGTTTGTTTCTTAACACTTTCCCTGGCACCTATATGAGACAAAATCTATCTCGAAGAACCAATATTTTTTTTTATATTCAAAATGTTGTAGAATTCCAAAATTCATAACGAATAATGAATCATTAAAAAAATCAAAAATTTGCAGGAAATTTAAAAAACGAACATAGGCATTATCAGCATGAAGAGCATAGCAAAGATGGTATACATACAGTGAAAGTATTAATTAAATTTCTGCAATAAATCAGGTCCTCATTACTTATGTACAAGCTTTTAGCTTATAACTGCCTGAAACCAAGTCCCTTCAAATGACTACTACAATCAACAACTAAATAACAGTTCAATTGTTTTCACTAATGTCAGGACAAATTTGAAGCAATAAATAATGCAGCATTTACTCAAATCTAGCATGCAAACTGCAGTAAAACCCCTCTTAACAGACATCCCTCAGTTGCAGTCACACACTCGTTTACAGCCAAATAATAATTTCCCCTTGCATAATAAAAGTATGCATTTCAAACCCCTTGATTAATGGTCACCCCCCCCCCTCCTTTCACAAACAATTTTTTTTGTCAGTGAAAGAGGTTTTTACTGTATATATGATATACACCCTCCCAGAATTGAACTTATTTGTATGGACTATTATGTGCATATTAGAATCTAGTAAATAC
The DNA here is from genome assembly GCF_987345545.1 of Pholcus phalangioides. Taxonomy (NCBI): domain Eukaryota; kingdom Metazoa; phylum Arthropoda; class Arachnida; order Araneae; family Pholcidae; genus Pholcus; species Pholcus phalangioides. The sequence goes on along the minus strand of NW_028301615.1, from coordinate 19,624,610 downwards.
TGTAAATTTTCTAGGCATGGATTGACGCATAAGATTAATTAAGTGAGGGGGAAATTTGAAACCAGAATAAATTACAATGCTCACAAAAGCAGAGATATTTTTACTGCATTAAAGTGATTAGTGTTGCACCTAAATAATTACCTTATGATGAATAATGAACATGGGCACTTCAGTTCCATCTTTGCTCTTATAGAATACTTGGCTTGTTCTAAAATTCTCAGGATCAAATCCTTCGATAGTTATCTCCCTGAAAATCTGGGAAATAAAATAACATTTTTAAAGCTCTAATGATAATAGAACACATTACCAAAAATAAAATCTGCACAATAAATTGATTTAAAATATTTTTTGTAATCATAGCACATACAACCCGGTGCTGTGAAAAATTTTTGAGGGGAAAAAATGAATTAACTAGAATGCAAGAGTCAAACTGATTACATACACAGAATGAAATGGTCAGCTATAGAGAAATCTTGACAAACACTTATTTATGGAAAATCCAATGTTTCTTACAAATGTTAAACATCTTTTTATGAGTTGTTCATTGAAAAAAGACAAAGATTATCTTATCAATTCTCCAACCATTATTAAGACACTAAAGTTAACTGTGGTGCTGAAGGCTTTGAAGGAAACTATGCCCACTTGAGCATAATTTGGAAATGAAATACAGTCAATGTTCATTATAAGAAATACTGTTGTTCCACGGAAAATGTAAGTTATATTGGGAGGTGGTTATATCAAAAGATTGAAAAATAAAACAAGGTTCTTGAGAGAATTCCATATTCAGAGGAAATAAAATATTTTATTATTCATTTTTTTAACTCTGATTAATTTTGGCCATTTCTTTGCAAAAAAGAAACAAAGCCGATTTTGCACATTGTATTAGTTGGAATGGTCGTTATATTGGGTGAAAAATAACACACAGGATAAATAGGAAAACTGGACTTATTGTACACCTAGAAAAGTTGCAATTACACATGGTTGTTATAACAACAGTGTTAATACAAAATTTTCTAAATAAAAATTAAGGAGTTTTTAAGGACTTAAGGAATTTCAAGCAGGAGTCATGGCAAACTTCATAACCTTTTCAGCAATAAAAAGATTAAGTTTTACAGCAAAAAAAAAAAAAAAAAAAAAGGGGGGGGGGCACATATGCAAATTTATTTATTTGCCAAACTGTCCCTCTTCTTAAAAATATAGATGTAGAAGTGGTTCAGAAATTACAACTTTTGATTTGTTACCCAGCATCATAAGAATTCATAAAATAATCAATCTACATACATACTTTTCTATTGTCAGCTCAGTATTCTAAAACTTTGAAGTTTCTGTCAAAAATATAACTCATAACAGCATCACATAAATTCTAAAAATTCTAAAAGTGATATTCATTCCCCTTTCCCCAATTATTCAAAATAAAAATCCACAGCTGACACAGATTTTTCTTACAAAATTATATTTGCACAGCAACTCTTTATTCATCTCTCACTCAAAGTGGATCACCACATACACAAATTCTTTAAAATTAAGTTTTTAAATTTTCTTTCTTGTTTTTTAGTTGTACTCAGAAAGAAATTGTTGCAACATGAGAGCAAATTTCAGGACATTCAACACGATGTTTGGCGATTTAGCACTCGTTATTTGGCGACATTGGTGATTTAACACTCGTTATTTGGCGAAATTTACAAATTAACTTTCATAATTCGGCAGACTAGCTCTTTTAATGAAATGAATTTTTTTTTTCCAACGAAACATCGGGATTTGACGCAATGACGATCGACCATAGTAATTTCTGCTGCTTGCAGTGGTGACTTTTTTCTTTTCTTTTTTGAAAACAGAAACCGCTGTCGGTTGTTGAGAAACACTGGACTAGAGTAAACCATCTTCAGCTGTACGATCAAGGATATGATCGGGGTTTCATGATGAAAAGCCTGATGAGGGGCCGATAATTTGAATAAGGAGCTGCAGTTACCACAATTCGATTTTCGGGGATAAAATCAAGAGCGGGATAAAGTAGACTTTTTCTTAGGAACAGCTAGAAGGATTTTAAGGAGTTTTTAAGGGCCCTTAAAAAAGAAATGAAAATTAATGACTTTTTAAGGAGTTTTTAAGCACCGTACGAACCCTGAACAAGCAACAACTGTATTACTGAAAAAAAAAATTACAGAAACCATAATGTCCACCCACCTCATGTTTAATGGTATCTCCCATCAGAACACGGACTATGGTTCCAGGGGAAAGGAATGACTCATAGTTATAAAACACCTGAAAGAGATGAAAAGAAAACAAAAAACATTAGCATATAAAATAACTAAAAATGGACCATGTATCTAACAAAAGAAGCTTTAGTAATACTTGCCAAATCTTAGTAAACACTAAAAAAATCTTGTTTATAAAACTTTTCAGTGCAATAATTGATTTTTTTTTTAATCAATAGCAAATTTTTTAACAAGACACATGGTAAACATTGAATAGGATTAAACCTTTTTATTTATTTTTTGGACACAAAATACAACTATTTTAATTAAACTTTACCTCATTATGTTTCAGTTTTGCAGAACATGCACCAATTGTTCCCAATTTATGAGGAAAATCCATGATCTTCTCTCCTGTCTGCAACTTGTGGAGCTGCAATACATTCTGAAAACAAACACAAAATTCAATTTGATGTAGAGGTTTTCCCACATTATATTCACAGCAATTAATTATTAATTTCACTATCACAATATTAGAAGAAGCCTATAAAAGGTTTTGAGCAACAGAAAGTTGACTTTTCTATAGCACATTGAACCTATGGTTGCCATGATAGGGTGCATAAACATCACCTACACTTTTGAATCTAATGAACATTTTAAGGATTTCAAAGCGCAAAGAATGCAAAGGTAGACATGAATATACCGACATCTTATAAAAAAAAGTCCTAATTGCAGAAATTGTAACAAACAATTAATTGCAGAATATAAGCATACATTTCTCACACAATTATGAGTTTTATCCCATATGTATGATTGTCAATCACTAGGCCCCATTTTATATACAAAACGCACATGTGCACATACATATTTTGGTGCATGCATACTTTTTTTCAGTATTAATGCATATAAATCAAGTCTTGACCAATGAAAAAAAATAATATATGAAAACAAAAATGAGGTGCCAGACCACTTTCTCAAGGGCCAACAATAAAGGAAGCAATTCCCCTCATCCATTTTGGAGCAGCACATTCATTGTATTTGTATAAAACAAAAATGAGGTGCCAGACCACTTTCTCAAGGGCCAACAATAAAGGAAGCAATTCCCCTCATCCATTTTGGAGCAGCACATTCATTTTTGGAGCAGAAATTTTAAAAATGGAACAGGACTAAACACAGACTCAGGGCTCCCACTTATTAAAAAATTAGAAAAAGTAGGAAAAACACAGGACTAACCAGTAGGACAGGGGAGGGCAATCCCTTCAGACAACATAATAAAAAAAAAATCCCTAAAAAAATAAAAATTGACTTTTTTTCATAGCACTATTTCAGTATCCTACAAGATAATGAAAAAAAATCCCTAAAAAAAATTTTTTTTTGCAAAAAACTTTTTTTTCATAATTTTTTTTTTTTTTTTTAATTTTGAACTTTTTTTTTCATAGCAGTATTTCGGTATCCTATAAGATTGACTCAAGTCAAAGCAAAATTATAAATGGCTTAGTTACAAAACCAATTTTTTGCCAAACCAGTGTACTAGCAACCACAGATAATTCTTTTCTGTCTCTCCTCATATATACAAAATTCTTTTTTTGGAGTCTTCCAAGTGCAGAGTTTGTTAACTCTCTTTTGACAATGCACAGCAAATTTTGAAGGCATACATTTTTTTAAGAATGACGCTTCTTTGAGACCAATTTCAAAAGCACAGTGCAAAAAGGGTAAATTACAGGATTCGATGTAAATAAGGATAGGTGAACCAGACAGTTTTACTGTGTTGTCCATCCTTTTTAAAGTGATTTGTTTAAATTTTACTGTTCAATGCCAGCGGAATCGCTTTTAACAAATGAAATACGATGCTAAAAATAGGTCCTGCATAGGTAGAGATTTTTTTCCTCAAACCGTCCCTGTGTGTTTGCGGGTCAGAACCTGAATTTTCACAATGTGAAATTGTCATGAGCAGTAACCGCAGATGATAGCTACACAGTGAATAGATGCAAAACTGCAGATATTTTAGCTGAAGTGTCAGATTCGAGTGATCTGAGATCCAATGATCTCTTTGATAATTTGAGCAGGCGATCAGCGATCCAATCCTATACAGTTTTTAAAAAGCAGCATGTGTAATCTTGTTTACTTTGCAGATACACTACGGTTTAATGCAGGTAGAAAGCCGCTAAAGTACAGTTATTTTCGTAAAACCATGGGAGAAAAAATCCTCTCAGAAATCAGAAAATTCAGTATATAGCCTTCCAAGGACACATGTAGATATTTCATCACTCTTTTCTTTGATAGCCTGCATGGGCTGTACTAATAACTGTACGGGAATTTCTTTGTACCTCAAATCAGTAAAAACTACTTTCCAAGGTATTGAGTATAGGGGAAAATAGGGTTTTCCTGTAGTTCAATGTTCCAAGGTCATAACATAGCATGATTATGGTAGATGGTGGGAAAGAAAAAATTGCACTGAGGTTTCCCCCTTTGTACTTTTTTCTCTTTGTTGTAGAAAAGTATCCCTCACGCTAACAAAATTAACAAGTGTTTTTTTCCTAAATTCCGGGTATGCACTATAGCACGTTAGAAGCATCTCTGTGTACCATAAACTGGAACTGGCAGTGATGCTCAGTGATTCAGTGCACCAAGTAGCCAGAGAACCATTTCACACAGATTGGCGTAGCTCTTGCATATCTGAAATAATGTAACAATGTTGGGCAGATGGGAGAGGGAGCCATTTTTGGTTTTTTCAATTTTGGATGGGAGAAATAATTAACATAAATAACAAATTAACTCACATGGCTCACTCTGTTTTACAGGTCACTCTGTTTATGGGATCACTTTTTTTTTCTCCCAAGTGTGACCCCCTAATAAGATTTGACTGTACTTAATTTCTCTTTAGAGCAAAATGTTTTCTATTTTTGAGCAGCTAAACTAACCAGAATACTCAAAAAAAAAAAAAAAAAAAAAAAAAAAAAAGTTATTTGAAGGATAGGTTGAGGGAGGGGAAAGAGAACACTTTTAGGTTATAAAACAAAATTTTTCAGGACACAAAAAACAAAGTAGTTTTTCTTTAGAAATGTGATATCACTCGCTGCACATCACAAATTCATTTCTACTGTACATATGGTGGACTCTGACAATTTTCCCATCTGCATGCTGTGACTAAAAGATCATTGTTCACCCCTTATGCTTTTATTATCTTTTGTTCTTTATTACAGCAGACTGACATTTTTGCTTTCGTTGTTTCATGTGATTGAAAGAAACAATATTGAGCTACATGAAATCGCAAAAGTATTAATTTACATTTTTTTGGACTGAAAGCATTCTTCCCCATGCCCCCCCCCCCATTTGCATGAGAAGTTTTTGTAAATCAATATGCACTAAGGAATATATAGAAAATATACATTTAAAAGACATTTTTTTTGTGAGGTATTCAATTTTAATATATATTTTTTCTCAATTTTAATATATATTTTTTCTCAATTTTAATATATATTTTCTCAGTTTTAATACATATTTTGGTATTTTTAGTGACTTTTGGGGATTTTTTAGTGCATATTCACATATTTTCAGAGTATTTGCCATAAAAAATTTATTGATTTTGAAAGAAAAATATAAAAAAAAACACAATTATTCATTAACAAAATCAAAATCATACACACCGTTGCATGGTGTAAATAACAGACCACAAGTTTGTCTTCATCAGTACACACTGCCCATTCTAATACATCCAATGAATCTTGAGGTATTAAATCGACCCAATTCTCCTATGATGAATTAAAAAAAAGTTCATATGAATATAAAAGTACTAAACCTTGGTCTGAAGACAGTGCAGTTCATGAAAGTTGATCCTTTCACAAACTGGTTTTCATTTTGTATTGATTCTACATAATCCTTCCGCTTATCAAATATTCAATCTGATCAAACATGAAAATTTTGTTATTTGTATTCTCAGCTGAGGATGTAAATGCAAGGGTCCTATGTACTTATTGATAAATTGCTCTAGAGTTCCTGACAAGTGCTGATATGGACAAGAACGGAACTCATCCAGTCAATTCCTTTCTGGGCTTTCTAGAATTACTTGTTCATAACTTCAAAGCTCTCATGGGTGCATTATTTTTTCTTTTAAAAGGGAATGACAGGTTCTAAAATGACTAAGTACAGCGATATAAATCTAACTAGCCTACTATACTAAACTGCACATGCAAGTCAAACATTTCTCTGCGACATTGCTAATAAAAAATGTTTTATATGTGAAAATACAGAGGTATGATTGTATTCCAAAGTATCCCGTAGAAAAAATTTGGTCATGATTGAATATAAACACGATGGTGAATTTCAATTGACTGAACTCACCTGGCCAGGATTAGTAACATCAATGTTGACAAGTCGGTAGTTTGCAGAATCCTTGTTTGTTCGCACAGTAAATATGTTTCCCTGAGTTGCAATAACATCATATTCCGCTTCAAATTTATCTATAATGCATTTAAGTGGAAGTTTCCCTGAAGAATAAAACAGCAACATTAGTCTGTACCCACTGAATTAAGACATAAAACCCAAAGAGTAGTTTTGAAAATAGAAGCTCAGATAAGACAACACCTGCAATTCCATTCGGTAAAGATTGCAAATCACAATAGTAGAGCATACAATTTGGAATGGTTTCTTCAACTTTTACTATCAAATACCTCCCACATTCAGAGACCTCCGCAACGCTGAAAAAAAAAAAAGTCTTCTAATGTGAGCTGAATTTCATGAATTCAAACATTTGAGGCAGCAAAGTAAACACATTTTCCCATTAAGAGCAAATTAAAATAAATTATTCAGAAAATTAGAAAAATGATAACCACAATTTTTTTTATTATGCTTAAGGTTATGCAATACAATATTTGTATTAAAGCCAAAAAAAAATTATTGTTGAGGCCTAGGAGTTATTGTTGCTAGAAAATTATAACTTTGGGCATTCATCCATCTTTGAAGAACTTTTAAAAAAGCCTATCATTTAAGTCAGAAGTCTGGTCTTGTTTTGCTTATCCCCCATGGGAGAGACAACCTGTGCCATGACTGGCTTTACAAGTTTTTTTGCTCTATCAGAGTTCCCAGCAAAATCTATCTGATCATACACATAATACAGAAAATCAATTTTATATACAGTCAAGCTTGGTTAATTCAAAGCTGAAGGGAACAGAAAAAAGTTTGAATTATAAAAACTTCAAACCAATTGATTACCCATCCATATAAAATAACTATACTTTCACAAAAACTCTTAATGCAGTAAAAGTCTGTTATTATACAGCTTATAACAAGAATCTCAAAGTAATTCACAACTAATTGTTAACAGCTAATGTTAAAGAAACAAAAAAATATGTGCCTATAGAGAGTTATTTATAAACGAAAATCTTAGAACACATTCCCTAAACAACTCTCAAAAAGCATGCTTTATTTTCCCCTTTATTTACGAATTACACATAAAATGAACCGAAAAGCGGGGCATTTTTTAAAAATCTCTCCACCCTATTCATAGGTGTTTACAAACGGGATATGTCAATGCCTCTCCCAATAGATAAAAGGATCACATGCTGTATATTATCTTCTTGTTTATCTGTATAGGTAGGAAAAAAGCAATTTTATCTGTGGGCAGGTCCTGGAAAAATCCTCTCCCATCCTCCTCTTTTTGAAATCTTCCAAAACTGGACACAGGTCAAACAAGTCGTAATCATTTACATTGTGGTAAGTTGTGTTTCGCTGAGAACTTGCAGCTTTTTTTTCAACGTAAAAATTTTGTCTCCGATTAGAATCGAAAATATTCTCAGATTTTTTTAGTATTTTTATTTTTTGCTGTGGAAAGGAAAAGTTTAGCAATCAAAACAAAACTTGATTTTATTCAAATGTGGAAAAAAAAAATGAAGTAACAAAAAAATGCAGGCTTCCATCGTCAACTTTTTCTGCTTTTGTACAATCAACATTGTGTACGTGTAAGCACAATTAACTCTTTCAGCAAAAGTAGTTCAGAATAAAGGGAAAAAGAAAAGTAAATTAATCTAGTGTTTTTTCCCCATTTTTATGTTTCTACAGTCAAAGAAACTATAATTTATAACAAGAAGTCAGTTATAATGACAATCTTCCCCCCTGATTGTGAACTGTCATTATAATGGACTTTTACTGTAATTTTAATAATTATAAAAATGTTCTTCCTTTAAAGTTATGGAAACATTTTAAAACTAAAATAATATTGAAAGTCTTGAAGCAGAAAGAAAACCTATACTTTAGCACATTCAAATAATCAGAGTTTGACTTATCCTGAACTGCTTGTATATGGAACAAACATGCCATAAGGGAATGAAAAAGGAACATACACAAGCCATTTTGGATGCTCTGGAAATTCTGCTACCAGTATATCTTCAGATTGCTTCGTACCAACTTTGTGATAATAGAGCTTTTGGTTTTCATTGCATGTAGTGTCAGTACCATCAGCAGCAAGGTCAAGGTAAGCCTGAAAGACAAATAATGATAAAGATCATGATTAAAAAAATAAAATCGTATGCAAAAGTTTGCTTCTTTCCAGTTAATTTATTAATCAACCCCATTGTTACATATTACAATATTATTACCAATTTTTAATTACGTATGCTACAATGAAAATCATGCAATATGAGTGTCTTATGAAATTGCACTTCCTGCTATTGCTAATAATTTTAAAAATAATTATTTATGAGAAAGAATCATAGAAATTTCATTTCGTTCTAAATTAAATTTTTTTCCTCACAGAATTTATGCAATTTCTTCTTTCATTTTTTATCTTCTGTCATTTACGATGAATAATATGTAATTATGTTCAGTAATACTCATTATAAATTTCGAATTATGTCAACCAGTATGGGTCTACTGACCTATTGGCTAATCCCCCCCCCCCCCATCATCTTGATTTGAAATTGAAATGAATAAAAAATGAATTTAAAAAAGATATATTAAGTGTTATTGAATCATGCTTCTTTGAGGCTAGTAAAAGGTTGTCAAATATGTTATTGGCATTACTTGTACGTTGGGGAGGATGTCTCATTTCAAGGGACATAAATCAGATCAAGAAAGAAAAAAAAATGATGACAAGAGGATCATTGTCCAGCATTACACACACAACTTTAGCATATTTATATCCTTAAAACTTATGCATCACAAACAATGTAATATCTAAGATTTTTTAAATTGCAAAATTATGACATTAACCAAGATAAAAAAAAAATTATTTGAAAAATAAATATTTCCATAGATTACTGCAGTTGTTAGAGCGCATCACTAATGTGGTAAAGCAGTTTTTCTGGAATTTGATTGTGTAGCATGATACATGATATTACATGAGTCATGCAAATTAATTTGAATACAACAGAAGTTCATTCACAAAAAAAATGGCAGATGGCAATCACTCACAGAATAAAAGAATCCTTTATGATCATGTGTCCACGCAATTCCACTGAACTTGACTTTAATCAATTCATCAGGCAAATCCTCCAGTTTCTCCACATCCCTCACCTTTAAAAATAAATTTCAAAAATAAAATATTTTGTAACAGTTTAGTGAAAAATCAGCATAAACTATTGAAATTTGATTTGAAGGGAAAATAGGGAGATGCTTCTTTCTTTCTTCTTCCCTGGTAGTGGTACAGTAGGGGATCCTCTGATTATCTGAGCTAATGTGAATGGGACCTAACGATAAGTTAAATTTTGGATAATTTGGAACTTACAGAATTTTGGTGTTAAATAAAATAAAACCATAAATTATCACAAATTAAATTAAAACCATAAATAGTGGAAATCGTGCTTACAGAAAAATTATTTGAAAATTACTACTGCATATTGTAATAAAATGATCTAATGAAGACAGTAAAGGTTTTCTTCACTAAAGCTTTATATAAATAATATAAACTTTTTCACACAGGCATACAGTGAGATGTTTGCCTCATCTATATATATGCTCCAAGGGAACCTGCCTAAAAAATTCTGGATTACTGGATGGGTCAAAGTAGTGCAGATTAGCTGATTATAGAGTCTACTGTACCTCCAATAAGCTAAACCTTGGTTAATAAAGGTTCAGATAATTACAATCCTACAGTATTTGCTGCATAATTTTTTTTTTCTGTCAAGCAAACAACTCATATTCATTTAAGAAAACCTGTGAATTACTGTAATTTCCTACATGATAACTTACAGATTGTACAATAAAAACAGTTAGTACAGTAAAAATAGTTTTTTTGTGGGGTCGGTTTATACACGGGTTTTCAATTTATTGCAGTTTTGGTGGTCCTGAAGTGGGGGGGGGGGGGGGGTTGACTTATACTTGAGTATATACGGTATATAACTTCTTTATCGCAGAATACTTTGTGGTGCATGAAGATCTTTGCAAGTTTCCTCCATATTAAAAAAATACATATACAACTCAACCTTGATTTTTATCCAATCTGAGCCACTCTCACTGATACCATAAGCAAAGTAAGCACCATCCTCTGAGTGAGCATATTCTTGGATGGCCACTGTTCCATCTTCAGAAAAAGTGTTTGGATCTATTAAGACTTTGGGCTCACTTTGCAGAGTATCTTGAAAATATATCACACTGAAACAGATCAAATAGGCACAATTAAAAATAGTGGATTACTATGTGTATTTAAAAATGCATACACAGTCGTCATTCATTATAATGACCCTATTGTTCTATCAAGACTGATGTTATATTGGAAAAAAAATGTAGACTATAGGACAGTTGTTACATGAAAAAAAATTGGCGCTTATCCTATCAATCATTATAATAGAATGGTTGCTATAGCATGGGGTCATTATAACGAGCACAGGGGTGGGAAGTGACGAAGTCCATTTCGGAGCAGCAAAATTCAGGATTCGGAGCAGTTTTGGAGCAGCAAATTCAGGATTTGGAGCAGCAAATTCGAGATTTGGAGCAGCAAAATATGGGATTCGGAGCAGATATTTATAAATTGGAACAGTGAAATTAACAAGAATATTTTCATTAACCCTCAACCCTTTTCAAAATAAAACTGCACTGTCTTTTGTTATCAAATATCTTTTCGTCAGCTTGATTTTTGTTTTTTGTGTTTTAGGCTTTTGACACCTTGTTTGAAATAGCGGCTGTCATAAAATTTTTTGCACTCGTCTATTTAAGATGATTTTTGCTTACTGAGGGCACTATTTGCTGCCTTGAACAGCAGCACTTCAAATGAGCTAAAAAAATTTTATAAGTTTTTAATTTTTTTATACTCGGAAAGAAATTGTTGCAAAATAGGAGAGAATTTCGGAAGAATCAACTCGATGTTTGGCGATTCAGCACTCATTATCTGGCGAGATTGGCGATCTGACACTCGTTATTTGGCGATATTGACGATTTAACGCTCGTTATTTGGCAACATTGGCGATATTCTGCAAAGTTTCTAAACTAACATTCGTAATTCGGCGGACATGCACTTTTTACTCCCGGAATGAAAATTTTTTTCACGAAACATCGAGATTTAGCACAATGACAATCGACTACAGTAAGTTCTGCTGCTTCCAGTGACGACTTTTTTTTTTAAACGGAAACACTCGAATTTGCATTTTAAAGCTGAAAGGCATTGCAAGCCATCTTCAGTTCCACGATCACAGACAATATCGGGGTTTCGCGATGGAAAGCCCGATCAGGGGCCGATAGTTTAAGTATAGTGGAATAAAACACGCTCTTCTCGTAAAGAAACGTTTGGTGGCTAGCAGGAACAAAAATTTTTTGGCGTCCTTTCCAAAATTCCGGGCATACTGAAGCAAAATTTGCTATTTGGTGCAGAAAAATGCGAAAATACGCTATTGGAGCAGGATGGCGCAAGATATTAGTTTTGGCGCAATTGGCGCAGAGTTCCCACCCCTGCGAGCATTGTCTGTACATTTAGTACACACCAGAAAAAAAAGTTTTCTTCAAAAAGAACGCCAGAGGAAAAAAGCACAGTTGTCTGTTATACATGCAGGAATTATCATAAATGGAAATAAAAGTAGACTGATTATGAGATTAAGACAAGGTTTAACAAATCAAGAAAAAAAATTTGGCATTAGCCAAATCTCTTAGGAGTCAGGCACATTTATTTTCAAGAAAAATGGTCCAAAATAATATTTTTTCAACTTTGCTGAGGACTAGTGATTTGTTCTTTCTACATTGGCAGACACGCATACATAATTCTCAAAATATTGTGTTGTCTGACTGAGATTTAGTAAACATGTAAAATTTTAGGTGCCAATACAATTTTTTTTTGGTTGGCATGGTAACACCTGTGATTTGTCAAGTCCTGAAGATTTAAGTATTTTCATTGATTACTCTCAAATGTGTGTGTGTGTGTGCACAAGATCAAGCACTATTTGACAAAACAAAATACAACTTATTCCCAGTGCTGTCCAAACGGGTGGGCCAATGGGACCCTACAAGACTTTCATTAACCCTTCAAGCCCAAATGAGATTTAAATAGTATCACTGGATGTTTAGAAAAAATTAGTTTTTTTCTAAACATTCTTTTAAACTAATCATTGAATTGATTTGAAATTTTTTGTTTATAAAATAACGTCTTGTCTATAATATTACAGAGTATTACTAGCATTATATAAAATTTATGTTCTTTGTTATATAAATCTTTTTCTACCTTCTACCACTGCTAAAAATCTGATTTCTTTTGAGTTTAATGCAAAGAAGCTCTTGTGTATTATTTGCTTTTTGGTAGCACAAATTTTAGAAATGCTCATTTTAATATAAAATACTAGACGTTAAATATAGTATAGGTGCAAATGCAAGAAAGGCCACCTCTCCTCTGCGATGTGGGATGATCCTGATAAAATAACGCCATTGGAGAATAATTTTTGCAGAAAGTAGGCTGTTAGACAAATAGAATAAAGAACAACAAAGTAGAGAAGAATGTGAGAAGAGAACAGAATGTGTTCTGTTGTAAATGAATTTAGAAAATGAGCTCTGTAAGTATCAGGGTTGTTTGGTTTAAACCACGTTGGTTTAAACCTTGGTTTTAACCAACTGGTTTTTTTTTAAAAAAACCACTTTGGTTTTTTTCAAAAAATCAGATAAAAGTGGCCTAAATATCATTTTTTTTCCCTGAAAAATACCATATTTGTTCATTATTAGCCAAAATGTTTCATTTTTACCTCATTTTATATTCTTGGGGTACATTCTGACGGTATATCTTTAAATGACATAAGATTTTATAAGTGGTTTTTTTCAAAAAGTCTCATAAAAGTGGCCAGAATATATATATATTTTTCATATGAAGTATCTTAGTCATTTAAAGTTATACATAAGCCAAAACTTCTCATTCTTACAACATTTTCTAACCTTTGGCTACATTATGATGCTCTATCTTTAGCAAATTCATGAATAAGGATTGCATCACACATCTAAATGTAGTGGTGTATTACATATCTCACAGGCTTTCTTTTTCCCTTCACAAAGAAGCAGCTACAGTAGTGACACCATCATGGTAGGGGCAGGTGGTCCTATAATCCAATAAAGACACCAGCTGTCCTTAAAGGACAAAGACCAGTGTACTAGTTGTTACATTACCTCACATACATTTTCATTCCCATAAGAAGTAGCACATCTCCTACTGTATATCTCCCAGTCTTAATATTCAATAGTTGTTTTTTTATACTTTCTCACACACACACACACACACACTGTTAAGCCCAGTTAATCAAGGTTCTACTGTATAGTAGTAACAGATTTATAAAAAATAATCAGCTATATAAAGGGTGATTATAATTTAAGTTTTGATTCCAAAACTATACAATAAGTACTGATCGGAATGACCTGAAAATTTGCATGGATACTCCTGAAGCAATGGACGTTTCTTTCGCAAAAGAAAAAAGTGCAAAATGTGCAAGTAAATGATGCTGTACTTGGCCAGCAGTATAATCTATTTTGCGCAACCACATCATTTCGGCACTTCCACAGCGTCAGTGTGTGGATAGAACTTCTATCAAGATGCACATTGCAATACCAGCAAAGCAGCTGCTGAAGACCCATTTTGACAGGACGCACCTTAACCCTTGCAACTACTGGCTGTGGGGGTACCTCAAAATGTTATAAACAGTGGTCAGATTGCAAACTTTGATGAATTGTAATCTCCAGCACATTCCCTATATATTAGAAGTTCCTCATTCCTCAGGAATATGAACGGGGGAAAGGGGGCGCGCTTGGTTTAATAAAGCTGAATTGCAAGCACATCCACATTATGACCATGGCATATTCCGATTCTGCTGTTGAACAAGAATTTTTGTGCTTTCAACCTCATAGCCAGAACACGCGGTGGACAACATATTTAACATTTTTTGAGTAAATTGTAGTTATTTGTTCAATTACTTCATTTTTTTTGTGATGTTTCCGTGAATTATGGACTCGTGCAATGCTATAATTAAGTTATAATTTTGCCTTGACTGGCTATCGTTTCCATTCTGCGAGCAAATTTCCCACATGTTGGATGATGTCATTAATTTTACATTTTTAAGTATTTTTTCCCCTTTATCAAATAAAATTGAATTTTTTCAGGAATATTCATGTCAATTTTCAAGTCATTCTGACAATCGTTCTTTTTTTACTGTGTTTTGAAATCAGAACGTTAGTTATAATCACCCTGTATATCGTAAATCATTGTTAATTAATCTGCATTATTTATGCATCATTAAATGCATTATATTCACCTAATTTTTATTACTTTTGACAAAATAGCTTTGTAATTAAGTATACTGAAAGTAACTGGAGAAAAACCTTTATATATTATATGATTAATAATAACATTAAAAGAATTTTCAATTACACAGTAATCCATTGATTTAAGCAAAAAATAATTAAATGGCAAAAGTTGGTTTTTGTTACAGTTTAATAAATATTTATTGATTAATTAGCATGGGAATAGTGTTAATTACATTAATAAACATTTTATTTTCGTTAATTATTGGAAGTTTGAATGATTTTTCAGAAATTTCATTGTTTTTAATGTTAATACTATTTAAAACAAAAAACTGGTTTAAACCAAAAAACCCGGTTTTTGGTTTTTTTCAAAAAAACCGGTTTTTTTACCAACCCTGGTAAGTATTAACTCTAACCCATAGCATTGGATAACTGTGTGAGTAAATAAAAAATAGTATAGAAATGTTTTTGTATAGTATAGCAATATTTGTGGGCATTAAAATACATTAAAAATACAGGCCCAAATACTTTTTTTTTTCTTCGAATCTTTGTGTTTGTTTGCTTACTTCAAAAATAAAAAACTATATTATGTAAAGATAGACAATTTAATTCAACATACAATTTTTTTGGAGAAGTTTTCAGAATCTTTAATGGGTGACATAGATTAGGGTGATGGAATGCCTGGAGGATTTGGGGGTGCGGGTACGCGGACTGAAAAAGGTTGGGAACCGCTGCTCTGCGTTAAAGGCTTAATTTTGAACTTTCATGCCGGTGTAAAAATTATTTTTTGCTCATATTTAGTGTGAGCCCACATTTATCATTAAATACTTTAGTAATGCTAAATACCTCTGATTTTGTAAGCCTGTATTCATCGAAAAGAAATACCACTTTCCTTCTTTTCTGGGACATCCATACTTAGGGTAGTCCCACAACTTTGTAATCCTGTAAATAACAATGAAGTTGCTACTAAATACAGAATGTAAAACATACAGTAAAACCTCTCTTTTGTGGACATCCAGTGGGACAAAAAAATTTGGCCATAAAAGAGGGGTGACCATTAATCAAAGAAAAGGAGTACCTAAATTCGAAAGGGTACTTTTATTATACACAGGGATATTATTATTTGGCCATAAAGGAGGTGTGACAGCATCTACGGGGTGTCTCTTAAGAGGGGTTTTACTGTATATGCACACATTAAAAAACTTATTCTAATTTTAAAAATTATGAACTTGATATCGAAAAATTGAACATAAATATCAAAGAGCCTGAATTAAATATTGCCATGAACACTGAAGGATCGAGACTGGACACAGAAATTTTATGGATTTTTGAAGACAAAAATAGACTGTGAAATTTGAATACTATATTTACTTGAGTGTAGGACAAGGTTTCTATTAAATTTTCACAGCTTCAAAAACCTGAGTCATCCTATTTGAGAGAGCAAAGGATTCATTGCGTAATTTTTTTTTAGCTGTCTATATCAGGCTGCAATTGTACTACTACTACTTCACTGTATATGCACCTTGTACACATTCTTCTGCCGAATTCTGCTGGAATGTGTGTTCTGAGTCTGTGCATGCATCCACATAATTAAGGTTGTCAGAAATGTGCTTATTTTGTGTGCTTGCTGTGCAGTCATGTTTTGCAGTGTTCCATATTTCGAAGAAAAGATAAATGCTTGAATTTCCCATGCTACACAAGTATCGTGTTGAAGGTCTGCCAGCAATCTGTGGAGAAACTTTTCAAATGGGAAACCGGCTTGCATTCAAGAAAATTTCAGAAAACGAACTTCCACCAGATATGACCACACAGTGCAATTATAGCTTACTGCTGGGCCAATCTTTAGAAGTGGGTCACATGGTTTGCATATCAAAGCCCTGCATGGATTGGAGGACATGTGAGGGTGAAAAAAACAGGAAGGCTCTAGTATATAGACGACAGATGATAGAGCTAGGAAATGTGTGTTTGCTTTAATACTTGCATTTTATACCATTATATGGGAATAAATGAAATAAAGACTAGCAGTAATAAATCTGGTTTTCATTATTTTGATCTCTAAAATCATACCTCAACCTATGCGTGAGTAAATAAGGTGTACAGTCAATATCGCTTATAAAATTTTTCAAAAAAGTCATGAAAAACGTTGCAAGTGGAAAATCTTAATGAGAATTACTTAGAGTTGAGACCATGAAAATATGCCATACTAAGCGGGAAAACGTTATAAGCAGGTTTGACTGTATGCATTTGTTCAAAGGTTATAAAAATGAAATATTCATATAGACATGACTTACCTCTCTTTCAGCTGCTTCCTGTATGGACAGTTCTCCAGATATGGTACAGTTACTGCATTCTGAGCCTCAACAAATGCTTTCGTTTCTTCCGAATCAGGATCTTCTAACCAACGGTAGGGGTCAATGACCTTCAAAAGGCACAATGGAATAGAATTATTATTCAATAACACTGAAACACTAATATTTAAGAAGAAGGAAAATTGGTTTCCATGCATATACAACAGACTGTGCTTATTAGAATGGACAATGTTATCACTTTTGCAATGCATGGACCGAACTGTATTGGAAAAACTTCCTTTACAATTATCAGGATTTCTGTTTTTGTTTTTTTCTTTCTTTTTTTTCAGTTTAAAGCTACAGTGATGGCAAAATTTTGGTCCCTGAAAACGTATCAGATTGCAGACTACTATGTTCCAGACTTTGCCACGAAGCTGGGGTGGAAGAGATCTCTGCAACGGGATAAGTCCAGTGGCAAAGTTCTGGAGTTCAGACTACTATGGAAATGGCTCAAAAAAGCCCAACACGGGTATGGACACATACAGAAGCGCTACCTTTTTGTGTGAATTTGCAACGTAGGCTTGCATTTCCCGGGTCTTACATTTTTACCCCAGTTAAAGCAATGTTACAAATTGCAGCTGACTATCAAGGTTAATCCGTTAGCCTTAGCCTTTCCCTTCGGAGAGTAAAAAAAAATCTTGCATTATGGTTACTTTCTTTGTGCTTATTTGATGAAACTGGTTTTGATCATCTCATTTGAATGCTGCTTCGTGTAAAAAAAATAACAATAAGAAAAGAATTGAAATAAATAGAGGATGACATAAAAATGAAATATATTGTAATTGTGAATTGATTTGAAAGTCTAGTGAAGGGGAAATGTGTTTCAAAATATATGCGCATAGCCAAGTTTAGATTATATTGTACTCAAGGCCCATCTTGGAGGGGAGAGGGGCTCACTGCACATTCTATAGTAAAAACTCTTCTTGCTCTGCTAGTGCAAGTAACGTTAATAGGTGGGCTACTTTCATTACCAATTGCTGGTGCTCTCTTTGGCTCACAATAAAAGAAAAAGATGACAATAAAAAAAGGGGGAAATATGAGATGCTTACACATCTGGTTCAAGATTGAACCATCTATGTGTAATTAGACTGTAATCATTGGGTTGGATGGAGCCTGTTTGTTTGTCAGCTCCTTCACTAGCCAGAGAATATCTAGAAAACTTAATCGACATAATTGATCAATTTTGTCCCACCACAATGATTTTCTGCACATGAGAGCCAATTTAGACCAGGGCCTACAATTTATTGCCGAATAGCAGAATTTGACATATTGTTTTTTGACTTGCCAAGAGATTGGTGTGCGTACCCCGCGGTGTATGGGACTTCCTCCAGTATTAACCTTTTTACTGTAGTCACGTTGCCGCAGTTTCTGTTGTACCTCTGCATCAGAAAATTTTCTGACAAGGATGAAAAGGGTATCAAACTCACGACATCTCTAAACATCCTTGTCTAGAACAGCTATTGCACAATATTTTTCTGGCAATGTGTTGCCTTTTTTTTTCTTTGGTGAGAAAAATGTGCGAAAGTATAAGTCACCTCACCACAATGAAGTCACGGTCTCGACATCTTTCTTTAAAATGGAAAAAAAAATTGCCAAAAAGAAATAATACTATGGCTGTTAAAAAAAATGTAAGACAAAACAATAACAAACAAAACAACATTCTTACTTCATCTCAATAATGGATCAAGATTAAAAATATATATCGTCGTAGACAGATACTGAATAAGTGTCAGTGGTGCAGTAGTAAGATGCTCATGTTCCACCACAAAGGTTGCTGTCACACAAGGTCCACAGGTTCAAATCCAAGGTCAGAACATTGAAAATAAGTTCTTTACCTACCAAGCCTGAGGCGACTAACCATAGAGAGAGAT
The DNA here is from genome assembly GCF_987345545.1 of Pholcus phalangioides. NCBI lineage: Eukaryota > Metazoa > Arthropoda > Arachnida > Araneae > Pholcidae > Pholcus > Pholcus phalangioides. The sequence continues at coordinate 19,605,509 of NW_028301615.1, read as the reverse complement.
GGCACACCTTCATTTCTCACCGAACTCCACTGGTTGGAAATTGTTGAATGGCAATATATAACCATAGTTGGTGTGCAGTCAAGTAGATACTGGATTGAAAATGGATCGACATATAAAATGAACAGGCTATAAATAAAAACATGATTCCAGAAAAAAAATTCTGCGTTATAAATAAAATCCCAGGACTCCCTTTTAATAATACAATGGTCAGGGTAAAAAAACCTCTGCATTTGGTCCAAAACAGCCTCTGGACTCAATTAAAACATGCTTGCTAAATAAAAACTATAACTGCTAGTGTGCAAAAATTAATAAAAATTGCAAATATAAATGTACAACCTGATAGAACACAAATCATCCCCTTATAATCAAAACCGTTACATAAATCTTTTCTTGAAAATGACTTTTTGACATGTACAAGGTTATCATTATAAGGTGACAAAATCCAAAATGAGATATTCCAACAAGAAAAACTGAATTTAACATACTGGGAAAATGTTATATTACATGATACATTGTATCGACAAGAAAAAAAAAAAAGAAAAGCAGTAAAATGTTAACTGAATGAATTGATTCAAAAGCCTATCAAAAGCCTTCACAAAAGCCTATTATTACTAATGACTTCACCTTCAGATGATAATCAACAGTAAAAAAAGGAAATGGCAACCTAGAAACCAAAGGATGATAACAAAAAGACAGAAAAAAAATACCAATGGAAGAAAATGGCCAACCATGGCCACCCATGAAGAAAGAATGCAAACAAGCTAAAAAGGATGTCCCCAAAGGAAAGGAAAAAGGACAAGAGGTCCAAAAGCATGACTTAGTTTCACTCTTGGTAACTTCTCGCCATGCTTTCTGACATTTTTCTCACCTCACAAAATTTTGATTTTTTTTAAATGAATTACATTTTCGTCGATTGTGAGCTGAAGTAGACTTTCTCTCCACACTGGCGATTTATCCTCACTTTTAATGCATTTCTCCACACCGTACTCTTGGCAACTTTACTCACCTATGACAGTTTTTCTTTCTTTTGTTAGCAACTTTGCTCGTCTGACAATTTCTTGAGCTAATTATCATCTTTACTTTCCCTCAGCAATGTTTTTTTTTCTTTGGCTGTCCTTAGATAATTTACTTACGTCTGACAATTTTTTTGACGATAATTGGTGATGGCTCAGCATAGATCCCGATATGTTTTTCCTGAAGGAAATATGATCAGAATTTTACTACTGATACTTTTTCACCATAACATCTTTCACGGACCGGAGGCTGTGCACCTCTCGTTTAGCCGTCTTGGTCGTAGTCCACTTAGCTGAGAAAAAATATTCAACTGCCAATAGTTTAACCCTTGAATGGTACCTAAAAAAATCTATGCATAATTACGTACGACGTACACCTCCGAAAAAGTTACTATGCCCTCTATAGGCTAAATAACTTTTCCAATTTTTTCCCCATACTTTTCCAACTCAAATAATCAAAGACTGCATTTTAGAAAGTTTTTATTGTTAATGCATGAAATTAAAATAACTACATTTGTTCTAGGATTACTCGTGTAGACTATAGAAAAAAATCTAATTATCTATGTATCCAAACACAGAGCTGCCACCAGACATGAAGTCGCACTTCACTCACTTCTTTTCTGAAATATAGATGGCAGGCAGAACTGAAAAATCAGACGCAACACTAGATACATACTCACGAGTGTTAGGTACACACACTTACACTTTTGGCACAACTCACTAGGTAATAAATTGCCCATGGTGATAGACCTGAGTTGTGCTCAGTTTGAAAGAAAGGTTCTCAAAGGGCACATCACAGCTCCTAGGGGACATCACTAACTTTTGTCAACGACGTTGCAGGGGAGCTCGCGATATCTATATGTGCCTGTTCGTTGTTGAACCTTGGAGTGTTTTTTTTTAGACTATTCTGGGGAGCCATAGATCAAAATTGACTAGGGCAAGAAAGCCGCAGGTGAGGAAAATTTGAGAACCACGGCTATACACCTTCAATCTATTATCGGAATTGTCTGACACAGACTCCTCTTCTTACAAAGTGCAATAAAAAGCTGTGAGCTTTGTCCTTTTTCTGCAGCGGGTTTCATACTATACTTTGAAAATATTATATTTTTCTTGTCTTGAACAGACTCAAATGCTTGGTCAGCTGGGGCAGGCATGCATTTCCGCACCTATCATTTATGTATATTGAAAAAGAGGTTTAAAAGGGTGAAATTTACACCCCTGGGGTAGTATTGCCTATATAGTGCTGCGAATGGTAGTTCTTTTTTAGACTATCCTGGGGGAAGCGGTGGTTAAATATTGCCATGGCAAGGGAGCTGGTGGCAAAAAAAACTATTACTAAACCACACATGTACCTCGTCCATATTCCTCTGCAGAACTTCTAATGAATTGGTACATGTTGGAATGTGTGTGTGTGTGTGTTGTGAAGCTTGTTTCTGTGCAATGCTTGTTATAGTGCTGCCATGTACCACATATTTTTCAAACTATGAGTGAAGTGTAATGCTTGAAGATTTTATTGTTGTAGTCCTGCTGCTCTCTGCAGCGAGACTTGTTAATAGGGAGATCGGTTTGCATTTGCACCTTGAAGTTGGGAACCACAGAAAACAAACTTCAGCCGACCACCACTACGGCGACAGTAGGGTTTGAACCCGGGACCTCGCGATGCGAGTTCGTCACTATGACCACTCGACCATTGCAGCGGTGGCAAAAACCACTGCTCTACATCATCAGCACGATCCACCCTTCTGCCCGGGGAAGAGGGGTTGCAACCCACACTTTGGCAACCACTGTATGAAGGTAATAGATGAGAAGAAAGAGCTCCTTTCAGATAGTCGTTCCAAGGGGGCGGCAAAATTTCTAGGACTGACCCTGTTTGTATCCTGTTATAGGTTGCGGCGTTGTATGTGCATTATCCAGCTACGTAGCCAGAAATTTCATTCTGGGGGACCACTTTTATTTCGGGGGGAAGGGCTAAAGTGACAGAACAATAGATTTGGCCATCTTTTTCCCTTTCTGTCATTTTCTTCTCATATTTCAGAGGGGGGGGGGCAGACCCCCAAGTCTCCCCCTGCTACGCTCTTGTCTGTATGTATCTAAAGATATGTATCATAAAATTTATTCAAAGGGCTGCAACTAGATGCTTGGTCAACCAGGGCAAGCACGTATTTAAGAACCACCATCGCCCCTTCCCAGGGCCGTCTTAAGAGGATCATGGGCCCACGGGCCAAGTGGTTTTTCTGAGGCCCTATCTGGTAGATTCTAGAAAATTTTTATCAGATCTAATTTTTGTGAGGCCCCTTTTCTCTTGAGGCCCCCGGGCCGTGCCCGGGTGGGCCCATGCGTTAAGACGGCACTGCCCCTTCCCCGGTAATGTTGAAAGAGAGTTTAAAGGGGGAAATTTGCGCCCAGGGCACCAAACTTGCCTGCTCTATCTTAGTTGTGACCCTGGAGATTCAAGTTTTTTTTTTTTTCGTATTCAAGAAACACAATTATCAGAACATTAAAAAATTACAATCACTTAATACATTCGACGCTCGATATAACGACCCCATTCATTCCGCCCGTCGAAAACGAAGGATAGTTATATCGAAAATGAAACATACTGAGGTACATTACAAATACATTGTATACAGACAGATGTTCTATGACATATCATTTGAAACTTATCCTGCTGGTCGTTGTAGTGGAATCGTCGTTATAACGAGCGTCAACAGTAATAATATTTTTATTATTAAATACGATTTCTCACCTTTTTGCCGTGGTAATCATCCACTACTGACTCGTCACGTCTAACGGATGGATACTGGAACGGCGGAGTTTTCATTTCGCAACCGGGCGATGCAGACGACTTCTTCTGTATTCGTCCAACGCTAGACGGCGACGCTTTCCTCCCGCAAAACGGCCTCGATGGGAAATTTCTGACGACAAATATCAAACTGCGGCTAAATACTTTATTAATCATACACCGCCGGCACAGTACACACGAGTGTCTCACAAAAGTAAAACACCTGTCTCAATGCGCATGCGTGGAGTAAAGAGATCCGTAAAATATTTCCAGCCAAAATCATCCTCAAAAGTAGGGTGACCATATTTTCTCAAGAGAAATACGTGAAATTAGGATTCAAAATACGGCACATCGCCAATTATCGCCAAAAATGACACCAAAACCGAACAAAATTGCCAAATATTGTTGAAATAACGGAAAAATCACAATGGCGGGAAATGCAGCATTACTGCTAATTGCAATGGATTAAAATGAATTCCACGAAAAAAACCGTTCGTTAAGACAAATGTGGGAGATTAACATTCTCATTTATAGTTGTAATCATCATAATATAATTTATAAGTTGAAAAATAATATCAATCTTTGACTTCAATAAAGAATAAAAATTCAAGTAGGCTTCGTGCAAAATACGGGAAAAACCGGGACACTTTTGCCAAAAAGTCGTAACAGCCAAAAAAACAGAAAATACACGACTGTCCCGGGAAATACGGGACGTATGGTCACTTCACTCAAAAGTAGCCAAAAGAAAAAAAAATAGCCCAAAGTATTTGAACTTCATATGGTCAGCATTGTACTACTGTGATTTGAAGTCCATGAGTGCTTTTGCTGCTACCTATGGAGTAATTCGAGAACTTAATTACTGGATTTCAACAGTATGCGAAAAAAAAAGTAGGATTTATGTTGTCATCTAGTGTTTAAAGAAAAAACGAAAAACTGTCGGTAAGTTTTTACACTACAGATGGCAGCATATTATAGATATAATATTTTTTAAAATCGCTAGTCAAAGTCGTCCGAATTTTTTCGTCACATGTGGTGGCCCGCATGGAGGAATGAATAACAGGAGGTGACGCGACCAGCGCCTCCGTTGAGAAAGCATGGGGAATCTGGGTTGCCAGATGAAGCCAGTGATCGCTCTATTAAAGGGACCAAGTAAGCCCAAACAAACCGTGGCTTCCCATGCTTTCCTATGAGAAACATCCCCGTTTTTAAAAATCATTTAAAAATTTACTATTCACTTTAGGAACTCGATTTTTTTTTCGATCAGTCGACTCCACCTTTGCCCCCCCCCCCGTATCTCCACCCATGTTTGAGGCACGGGGGCGGCAAAATGCTATTTGCCCCGGGTGCCAAAAATCCTAGCTACGGCCCTGTCAGAAGGTGCTCAAGCACCTCAGGATTGATTCAGAAATCAAAATTCTTCATGTAAAGCTTAAGACGAGCGCCCACGGGCCTCAAACACTTTCGAAATGTCCCGGATCTATCATAATGATGAACGAAACAAAAAGGCGAGATAAACAGTTAAAAGAAAAAAATTATGAAATTGCATTTTATTGCAGCTTCATATTATTTTAATTAATCATATTTCCATAGACATTAATGTCATACATCGAATTTTTAAAATAAATTGAAGCACTGAACTAAAAACTTATGACGAGTTGAGAGTGAAAAATGATCTTCCCCTTTCAAAAATAAATTAAAAATATAAATACCCCTTATACAAGGATAAAGTTTTATCTCTCTCCTTTATGGGATCATGTAGATTACCTGAAGACGCATTAAACAGTCATGGTGCTTAAATTTATTTAGTTATTAATATTTTAAGAGAATTCGATCCGGCAAAACACATGTTAAGTATAGGGAAAAGAGCGGTTTGTTTGGGCTTACTCGTCAGCCCATAGGGTTGCCACAACGGCTTCAATTTTCGTTCCTGATGTCACCTCCTGTTATTCATTCCTCCATGGGTGGCCCGCTTTTGGATTTGCTGCCAATCCCAAATGGAATTTTTCTGACGACATTGCTGATGCGGTAGCGATGCAACAAACTTTCATTGAAAAGAGCCAGTTGAAGAAAAAACTTGCCAATGGTTGTGCAGATATCGTACTCTGACAAGTACGAAATTATCTATAGACATAGGTCATGGAGGAAAGAATAACAGGTGACGCCACCAGCGCAACCATGGGGAATCTGGATTGCCAGATGAAGCCAGTGATCGCTCTATTAAAGGGACCAAGTAAGCCCAAACAAACCGTGGCTTCCCATGCTTTCCTATGAGAAACATCCCCGTTTTTAAAAATCATTTAAAAATTTACTATTCACTTTAGGAACTCGATTTTTTTTTCTCAAATTCTTTGGATATATTTATACAATTGAACGAGAGCTTTTATAATTTTAGTTGTTATTTGTTTTCGAATATTAACTTCAACAACATGGAACCTTTTGCAAAAATAACCAAAATTTACTCATATCTTGTGCCACAAAATTTCTTCTCGGCATTTTAATTTTAAAAATATTATGCCAAAACATGTAATACCTCAGTGCTGAGAGAAATAGAATGTTTAAAGACACTTAACAAGCGGTGTTTGAAAAAATCTGACTTGTTTTGCGAAAAACATTATATATGCAAAACATTAGCATATATAATGCCTTTCAGCTGTTTATATTAAAATATTGTAGAAATATTTCTCCATTCCAGGCAAAAACTCGAACACAGACACAATTTTATATTTCAAATTCAATTCGAAACTTTTTTGTGTTAAATTTTCGTACACATACCACTTTAAAAGCAAAGTAATTGGTACAAAATGAAGAGGGAAAAAAACAGCCCAGATTATTTTTACAAACACTATAGGCCAGAGAGATGACTTATCGCGGCTCGTAACAAAAAGTTTTTTATTTTTTAATATTTTTTTCTCAATACATCTACATAGCGGAAAGTTCGGATGGGCGGCATATATTTCCAGTGATACGTATTCAAGAATATGAGAGTGGAACGGAAGAAGGGTGGCGAAATTTGTACAGCCTACAGGCAGCAAAACCATAAATACACAGTGGCGGACGACGCTCGAGCACTTCCAGTACTTTGAGGCCATAGGCGGCGATTGACTTGGAAGTCTGGGGGGGGCAAGGTCATTATTGTTGGGGGGGGGCGCGATGATGATGATGTCAGCTCATATATACATTAGATCAGTCGACTCCACCTTTGCCCCCCCCCCCCGGATCTCCGCCCATGTTTGAGGCACGGGGGCGGCAAAATGCTGTTTGCCCCGGGTGCCAAAAATCCTAGCTACGGTCCTGTCAGAAGGTGCTCGAGCACCTCAGGATTGATTCAGAAATCAAAATTTCTCATGTAAAGCTTAAGACGAGCGCCCACGGGCCTCAAACACTTTCGAAATGTCCCGGATCTATGATAATGATGAACGAAACAAAAAGGCAAAATAAACAGTTAAAAGAAAAAAATTATGAAATTGCATTTTATTGCAGCTTCATATTATTTTAATTAATCATATTCCCATAGACATTAATGTGATGCATCAAATTTTTAAAATGAATTGAAGGCACTGAACTAAAAACTTATGACGAGTTGAGAGTGAAAAATGATCTTCCCCTTTCAAAAATAAATTAAAAATATAAAAACCCCTTATACAAGGATAAAGTTTTATCTTTCCCCTTTATTGGATCATGTAGATTACCTGAAGGCGCATTAAATGGTCATGGTGCTTAAATTTATTTAGTTATTAATATTTCAAAAGAATTCGATCCGGCAAAACACATGTTAAGTATAGGGAAAAGAGCGGTTTGTTTGGGCTTACTCGTCAGCCCATAGGGTTGCCACAACGGCTTCAATTTTCGTTCCTGATGTCACCTCCTGTTATTCTTTCCTCCATGGACATAGGTACATTACTGATGTAAATATGATCGGTTTTGACTGGTGTAGTTTCACCCGAAAGCTGTGCGGCTCTGACCTATATGATATCATAGTGTGAAAAATATTTTTTTTGGAAGTTTACTGCCATCTGGTTTTCAAGGATGACACTAAATGATCAGTTTGTTTTCTCTTTTATTAATATTAGATGTCAGCAGCTGTTGCATAATCGGTTTCATTTTTCTGATGACAGACATTTTCCTGTCTTCCGATAGATGGAACAAGACATGCCAATGTTTGGACGTTAAATTAGTATTCAAGAACTCAGTTCTTGGTGCAGGGCTACAAAATTTAGTGACCACGAATTTGAACACAAAAAATTCAAGAATGACAAACCAAATGATCTTGAACCCTATAGAGGCAAAGGGGATAGGCGGAACATATTTGTAGCTCTGGGGGCATTTATATATAGATCACCCATATGCATCTTTCGTGCTGGGGGGGGGGGGAGCAATGTCCTCTTGCCCCTCACCCCGATCTCTACCCATAGGGGGTCTCATTCACTTTTTCCGCGACGGAAAGATTTTCACAGGCCTTAAAGGCCCATCAACTACCCGCTTAGCCCTCTAGTTTTGTCCCGTCCACCTGTCAGGAAGTAACAACAGATGAGATGGGCAGTGAAGAATAAGAAAAATTTGCTCTCAAAAGCAAAGAAGAAGAAAAATTGGGAGAAATTTCCTACGAACACTGTTGGCAGGGGCGTAGCCAGAAATTTCGTTCGGGGGGGGACCACTTTCATTTCGGGGGGGGGGGAGGACCAAAGTGACAGAACAATGGATTTGGCCATCTTTTTCCCTTTTTTCGGTCATTTTCTCACATTTCGGGGGGGGGGGAGGCCCCCCTGGCTACGCCCTTCACTGTTGGCAATAACCGTACAATAATTTTCGCGCCGAACCCTTTTCAAACAACCAGCCCAACTTTGCGGGAAAAACGCCAATTTGGCAACTCTGTGCACGTGCAAAGACGAATCGGCAATTTCTTCAGATGAAATTACATAGAGACTAGAAATTACAATCAGACTTATCACCGAATGCTTGGTTAGTAGGTTTTTTTTTTTTTTGATCCAAGAATGCAAGAGAGAGAGAGAGAGAGAGAATTCAAAAGATTTTGTCATGACGGTTCGAGCATAAGCGCAAATAGTCGACATTTGTGCGTATTTGCGCTACTGCGCGACTATGTTCAGTGGCTTGCAGCAACGCAAATTTTATACTCCGTTTCCTAGTGAATCTATTTTCATTATGAAAATTATAGCGTGGCCGGGCATAGCAGCCTTAAGGCCATCGTGGGCCCCCGGGCCAAATGATTTTTCTGAGGTCCTAACGGACCAATTTTTGAAAATTTTCAACCGGTTCTCATTTTTGTGAGGTTCCCTCTTCTCTTGAGGCCCGCGGGTCTATGCGTTAAGACGGCACTGTGGCCAGGTGCATCTCAACTATTTCTGGGCAACAAAAAAGGCCCAGATTTTATATATTTTACGGGGGGGAATCGGCATCTATTATTTCAGAATGTACAGGAATGCTGAGAAATATCCATACAAAAAATTTCTAACACATAACCAAATGTAAATCGGCACAAAAATTGATGAAAATTCAATGCTGAAGGTCATTTTGAGCAAATGAGAGAAATAATTCCAGCACCAATGAAAATTCATAACTGATGAAAGAAATAATTCCAGATTTGATAAAAATTAGTAATTGCTGAAAGAAGTAATTCCAGAATAAATGGAAAATATCGGATTAATAAAAGAAATAAATCCAGAACCGACGAAAGAACTAATTCCACAATTGATAAAAACTCAGAATTAATGCTAGAAATAATTTAAGAATTGGTAAAAGACTCCAATAACTTTGTGTGAGGGTGGGGCCCTTCTCAAAGCACGGGGGCCCGGTGCAACCGCACCTGCCACAAGGCGAGGAAAAAAATTTTTAGACAGAAAAAAATCATCGGAATAAAATTTCTGAAAATTTCATTTTTAAAAAATCATAAAAAATCAAATTTTACTGTAAACAAATTTTAAAAAATACTATAGGCCTTCATTAGACCTCCTCGTTCACAAAAATGCCCATTTAATACAAAAATTTGAATGAAAAGTATTTGTAAAAAAAAAAAATTAAACAAAAAGCGTTGCGAAATGCAACGTCAGTCAAAAAGAAATGGGTTAAGACGACACTGTTTGTGTCCCCCCCCCCAACCCCGTACACCTCGTGATTGGAAGTGAAATATAAAAAAAAATTGGAATATATATATAATGGAATCGGTTTGTAATTCTTTTTAGTTTTTCTGATGGGGTGGGGGGGGGCAGAGGCGGATTCAACGGCGGGCGCAACGGGCACGTGCCCGGGGACCCGACCTCTAAAGGGCTCCGAAAAACACAAACTTCGTTTTCAGAGGGAGAGGTGGGGGGGGGGGGGTAGGAAACTATTGTTGCGAGCGGGGTTTCAAACCATCAACCCAAAGATCGTTTCTGCGTTCTGCCTATACCTTTGCGAACAAGTGAATCTAAACTAACATTGGATTACCAGGCGTCCTCCTTTTGGAGGACATGCTCTTTTCTTATTGATGTGATTTGAAGCATCCTCCTACGTTTCGCAAAATTCGTCCTTTTGGCCTCCTTCTCATGTTTCCGAAATTATTATTTTTTTTCCTAGAAATTTTTTTTTCAACTTTGACATGCATATGACAAATGCCCTTCATTGACATATAATGAGTGTTTTTGTCGGGTTTTTTTCCATTCACTAATATCCGTCAAATTTTCGAGAATTTTTTCTGTTTTTGCTTTTTCTAGCGGTTCTGTTTTCATTGTTGTGGCCGGTTTTAATTGCCAGAACAGTAGTGCCATATATTGTGAAAATTGGGGAAAGTGACGTTATTGAGTGAGTAGGTGGTGAAGGCATCTTTCTTCTCAGTTTTCGAATCTGGTAACCCTATACTAGCATTAAGAATGAACCGCATTTTAACTTGTGTATACGGATTTAAAAAAAGAATTACGGTGAGGAAAAATAAATTCAAGATCATCAACACAAACGAATATGGGAGGGAGATAAAAAAAAGAACTTCAGAAGCTTGAGAGGGAACTGAACAGGGCCGTCTTAAGAGTATCATGGGCCCCCGGGCCAAGTGGTTTTTCGGAGGCCCTACCTGGTGAATTCTAGAAAATTTCAACCGGATCTCATTTTTGTGAGGCCCCCGGGCCGTGCCCGAGTGGGCCCATGCGTTAAAACGGCACTGGAACTGAACCGTCAAACAACCTTCGTAATGCGAGTTTCATGTGCTGTTTCAAATGTTAAACATCTGCAGGTCGCCAGTAAAAAATTTTTGCGCCGATCAACAGTCGCCAACCAACATTCGGAGCTACTTCTTGTGCATGAGCATTTAGACAACACTAGCTGGAGCAGTGTTGATTCAGCTGCTCTAGCTGGTGTTGATTTAATGTGGGAAGATGCTTGATTTGTTGATATTGGCATTCTTTTGACTAGATTAGACGGTTTGGACTTCAAAAATATTACTCCTCCCACAAAAAAAATTGTTACAATGCTAATCGTTATCAATTTTTAAAAACAGATAAAAAACTAGTATGCGTGATTCATTAGGGGAAAAAAAAAAACAAATCCATGTTTCAGATTTCTAATGATTTTGAGTACTTTATGCTATCCTCTAGTGTCGAAAAGGTCGGTTTCTTTAGTAGCGTGGATTGCAATAGATGACAGCACGAGTTCCATACTGAAGTATTGAAATTCAATTATTACGCTTAAAGTGTCACCATATGACCCGTATTTTGTGAAAAACATTTTTTTTTTTCAATAATTTCTTTGACAGTATTTTTTCTATTTGTATTTTCCTAACAATAATTTTCATCCCTACTTTTGAGAAAAAATACGTCTCGTTTTTTTCCCTGTATTTTCAATGAATCGTACATGAATTTTTATTCTTTCTAGCAATTAAGTATTTAGGTTAATTACATTATCATGATAATTTCAAATGATAATTATGAGATTTATAAAGGCAAATGATGCCCCCCACCTCCCGATGATTATATAACACACATTATATACTATCACGAAAAACTATTCGTCTCGCGAAGAGGACTTCGCCACCCAATGTGAATAAATGCGCTACTGGCCGAAGGGACCCCCAGAGCCCCAAATCAAGTAGAGCACCCCAAATTAACGAAAGCTTTCGTTAATTCTGAATTTTCATTAATTCTGGAATTATTTCTTTCACTGATTCTGAATTTTCATTAAAAATCTAAAATTATTTCTTTCACTGATTCGGAATTTTCATTAAATCTAAAATTATATCTTTCGTTAGTTCTGGAATTATTTCTTTCACTGATTCTGAATTTTGATTAAATCTAAAATTATTTCTTTAGTTCTGAATTTTCTAGGTGTTCTGTGGATGTATGTATATTTTTTCAATAATTTTTTTTACTTTTGATTCATTAACTCTAGATTTTCATTTGTTTCCAGATTATTTCTTCCATCATGTCCCAATTTTCATTAGTTAGGAAATTATTTCTTTCCTTAGTTTAAAATTTTCTTCCGTTCCCAATTTCCATCCATTCAAAATTTCCATTAATTTTTGTGTTAATTTACATTTAAATTATTTATATATGTGTATATATTTCGGTTTGCGGATATTTTCCGGCATTCCTGTACATTTTACAACAACGTATGAGTTGTCGGATGTCCATACCCTTCCCGCGAAAACTGTTAAGGCCCCATTACCATAGCCAATTAACCATAACTGCTACATTATACATAAAAGAACGTTGTGATTGGGAAAAAAGCTTTCAACCGGAAAACTTGATGAGTACTGGTAAAAGTTGAGAGACTACTAAAATAAGTCATGCTAAGCGGGAACGTTATATGCGGGATCCACTGTGTAGGGTTTATAGATTCTGAGAAACTTAAAAAAGAGGACGTATGAGCATAGGCGGGTATTGAGTTGAAAGTGGGGGGGGGGGCAAGGTCATTATTGCTGGGGCGCACGATGATGATATCAATTCATCTATACACATACATTAGATCAGCCGACTCCACGTTTGATTCTGGAGGGGCAATGCCCCCCCCCCCCCCCGCGTATCACCGCCCATTCGTATGAGTAGGGTTACTAGATCCGAAGACTGAGAAAGGAGGACGTTTGCGCACGCACCTTTAATGACATCAATTATCGTAATTTTCCTCAATAGATGGCGCCACTATTCCGATCAATGAAGCCGGCCACAACAATAATTTTCCTCAACTCTAAAACAGCACGGCTAAAAAACACTAAAAACAGAAAAAATTCTGGGGATTCCGACGGCTATTGGTGAATGCATGTGGGGAAGAAAAAAAAAACACAAAACACTCATATCAGTGAAGAAATATGTTTCAAAGTAAGAAAAAAAATTTCCCCAGAAAAAAAATAAAACTTATTCCGGAAACTTGGAAAGGACAAGAAAGAATTTTCCGAAACGCAGGAGGACGCTTGAAATGACATTAAAAAAAGGACATATCCTCCTAACTAAAGGAGAACGGGTGGTAAGCCTAACCCTACGTATGTGTGCTCAGCCACGACCTCCTATATAACTAGGTTATCTAGGTGGTCGTGGCTCAGCCACAAGGTTTCTAGAATATATAGGGGGCTCAGCCCACTGAGCTATAAGTAAACTTTACTTATAGCTCAGTGGCTCAGCCTTGGTACTTACATTTATTTACAAAAGATGGAACGCCTGTGCATACAAAGAACAACTCTACTGTTTTTTTTTAACGAAAACAAAACCACTTTAATGCATTCAACGTGTTTTATGGGCCCCCCGGGCCGAGCCAGGATGGGCCCATGCCTTAAGACAGCACTGTTTATGGGTTGCTTTTTTAATGGTGTTTTATTGAACGGTGTAGGTTTTAACTAAAGGGGTCTCGGAAGACGGAATATTCCTTTGCCCAGAGGCCCATGATGCTGTCGAAACAGATACGCCGCCTTTAGGTGTGTGCAGTGCCGTCTTAACGCATGGGCCTAGTCGGGCACGGCCCGAGGGCCTCACAAAAATTATAACTGGTTGAAATTCTCCAGAGTTTACCAGGTAGGGCCTCAGAAAAACCACAAGGGGCGCCGCTACAGGTGGAAAGGGCGGAAGAAAAATATTTGCGGAAAACGAAAAAAAAATATTTATTATTATTATTGTTATTTTTAATTCAAACTGAGAATGTATAAGGTTGGGACAGCACTACAAAAGTTCTATGAAATATATTTTATAAAACTTGAAAAATGGAACCAATACGCTTATCGGTTACATTCGAGAGAATATAAGAAATAGGCTTATTGTGGTTGTTTTTTTCTCAAGCTTTATGGAAGAACTATAATAAAGCTTTTACAGTGTAATCCCGGACTAAGAACAATTCGCGCACAGAGAAAGCGGTAATTTTTGCTAACTTTCATCTATTTGGGAACACATTCCGAGATTTCACGGCCGTTTAACTGATACGGCTTATACGCCAGAGGGGCGCCGAAACGATGCGTCGCGCCGGTGAAAATTTTACCTCGAGCTGCCCCTGCTCGTCATTAAGACTTTCCTGAAATTCCACATTTTCTGATGAATAATTACAGCTGTACGGGGCTCGGAACTGACAAACTTCAATTTATAGAGAGTGTATTTTGAAGCTACAGTCGACGCCGCTCATTAAAATCACGAATAATGTTATCATCCGGGAATTGTTATCACTTTTGCAAACAGCGGAACAAAAACCAATACCCTAACATGGGAGAAAAAAACTCGTTTATTGTTATCGGGACTTCGATTTTTATGTCATTGTTTTTTTTTTTGCGCATGCTGGAAGGTATTCTCTCCCCACTCCCTTGTTTGACAAACATTTCCGTAATTGATTCGTAGTGTTCGCTGTGATCCATGTACGTTTGCAGCTGCTTTTGCAATGGCCCTCCTATAGTGAAGGCAAACGTATAAAGGGGAAAAAAACCCTTTCCTTCAGTTCTTGATCAGTTTCTTTCAGTTGACTAGATTCAAATTTATTTTCTTTTTTTCTCAGACACTTTCTCAAGATATTTATGAAATGTACCTACACGTTTGACGACTCTTCCTTAATTCAATCCTAGCCTGAGGGTTGGGTTTTTGCCGTCCGGGACAGTAGCAAAAGGGGAAAAAACCAGGCAAAAACTGGTAAAAATGGCAAAAAATTGAAAAAAAAATACAAATACATGTTACGTATTATGGATGTTATGAAATTATCAATCGTTAGAAATAAGATTTTCATTAATACATTTTACACAATTTTTTCATATTTGTATAAATATTATTGATGTTTTTCTTTAAGCGCATGGTTTTTGATTCATTTTAGTGTTAAAATTTTCCCTTAACTCAAAGTTTTTTTCCCGTAAGTTTTTGGGAATGAGAGAAATTTAAATAATAGCATTTAGTAAGTGTAATTTTTGGCATTTAGCATTTAACAAAGGAATTTAGCATTTAGCATTTAACAAAGGAATTTAGCATTTAGCATTTAACAAAGGAATTTAGCATTTAGCATTTAACAAAGGAATTTAGCATTTAGCATTTAACAAAGGATAACATTTAGCGATAGAATTTAGCATTTAGCGATAGAATTTAGCATTTAGCGATAGAATTTAGCATTTAGCGATAGAACTCAGCATTTAGTAATAGAATTTAGCAGATTCATTTGTTCGCTCACAAAATGTGAATAAGTTTTTCACGAAAAAACAACAGATAGGCAGTCAAAAAAACACTGCATTTTTTGACAGAAAATTAGCTTGTTTACACTTTTTATTTATATAATGATTTTATTTATACGAGTACCATGTATGTGTCTGTTTCCATAATACGGTTGTATAGCTTCCTTCTAAAAATTTCTCATTCCATAATTACATATTATTAAATTAGAGTAACTTATCTTTTCGAACTTCTTCATCTCCAGTAGTGTGAAATGTTTTACTAATACCATACCATAATACCACAGTTATTTTGATAAATTTTTCTTTTTCCCCACTCTGAAATCGGAATTTCCTATAAGTCGAACTAACGATAACTCGAAGTTTTTGTCGGCTGCTGCACATTCGACTTATCGAGATTTGACTGCATCAGCCAATGTTAAAATAGCAAGCTACCATAATGTTTGTTCTTAATTTGAAAACTAATTTTATTCCGAACAAAAGAAAGTCTGGTCCGGCCGTCCATGTACGGTCCCTTTCAGTGTACACGAGCTCCAAGGAAAGATTGAGAGATTCGGTGCCTCTGTAGTCTAGTGGTCTAGGGCGTGGGTTCGATTCCCCGCAGGGGCAGTTGAATTTTCTCTCTTTCCAAAATATATCTTCGCAACATCCAGTTGTTAAAACCTTCGTATGATAGCGGAGAGTGACGTCATCCTTGTGTAAGTCGCCATCTGGTGGCAGCGTCAGCAGTTGTGAGCTTGGCCTAAGTCTGGTCCGGCCGTCCATGTACGGTCCCTTTCAGTGTACACGAGCTCCAAGGAAAGATTGAGAGATTCGGTGCCTCTGTAGTCTAGTGGTCTAGGGCGTTCACCCGGAAAGTGAAAGGACGTGGGTTCGATTCCCCGCTAGGGGCAGTTGAATTTTCTCTCTTTCCAAAATATATCTTCGCAACATCCAGTTGTTAAAACCTTCGAAAAGAAAAAATTCAACAAAAATCTTAACAAGACGTTGAAAATTGCAATATGAATGTGAGATTAGTCGATGACAATGATCAATATTAGGAATTTTCTACACTCTAATTTTACTATGACACAACTTAAAAACTAGTCCTTTCTAGATCTCTTAAATTAGTAGTATTCAAAAGGTGGTCCGAAGAATGTGTTTTAGAATAAAGGCAGAAATTATAATGAAAATGCAAGCAAAATATAAGCAGCTACAGCGTAGAGTCTGGGTTTTTGGTTCCCTCTGTGTTTGACCAAGGGGATATTTGGGTAAATGCTATAGCGAAAACACTGCTCTATGTTCATTTATATGTACTCCTATGTTATCATTCATGTTGTTGGGTTTCACCAAGAAACGACGTGTTTTATTGATAACTTTTATGGGCAGCCTGATTGGCAGAAATGGTTATTTATATTTATCTTCAACATTTTCCTTTAATTGAGAGGAAAACAGCTGATTCCAGAGGCATAAAAACCTATTTTAAGTATTTCACCTTTGTAAAGTAAAGTTAAGGTTGCTTGAACTTGTGTGTGTGTGTTTCATAATTAAAAGTTCAAATTTTGCATTCTTCAAATTTTTGCCACTGGCAAAAATATGGCAAAAACTGTTATCATCCCTTAAAGACTTTGCGCCACCCTTAAATGCACCGACGGGGAAAGAATCATTGTGAATCATTCACTTCCTTCGAACACCAGAAACCCGCTAGAGGGCACCGCCATCCCATTCCGTACTAAAAATATAGAAATATATTACGAGGTGTGTGTATGAAGGATCCAAGCAATTTGCGATGATGTAGATTCCTGTCACATTTGAAGCACTTGAGAGCGGGTTTTTACTGTTTTTCGTACACACAGTTGCCGACTCCTTCTTCTTCTTCTCCTTGTTGTCTCTAGAATAACCGAAGAAAGAGTCAACACGGGTCACAAAAGTCATCTCGAAATGAGGTTTCAGAAGTGATTTAGTGACGCGCAAAGCGTGGCACATATGAGCAAGGCTAGGCTTCTTTCGCGGTACATTCGGATCCGACCCCCGTAAAGTAACTTGATATGGTGTTTTATGCTAGATGACAGTCAAAGATATATCTATTTGAAACGAAAAAGAAAGGCTATAAGTGTTTTTTTTCTTCTTCTTCTCTCTTTTTGTTGCTGTTGATGTCGTTGTTGCCGCCACAGCCCAAAGAAATTTACTGCGGGATATCTCCGAAGGAATCAGCTTATATGAGAGGAGAATAAATCTGAACTAAATATAATGATTGCCATCAGCTCTGCAATATCCTTTTGATGGAGTCCATCCACGTTCGTGGGATGATGATATTCTTCTTCGGACTCGAATCTTGATGGTAATGTGCCTTTTGACGAACTCCATAAGCTCTGGATGTTATGATGGGTGTATGACTGATAAGAAAGTGTTTCCCACCAGCTTTATAAATTCTCAGCTTCATGTGTGAAGATATGGGCTGTTGTGTATTTCATTTTTTTTTTCTTTGCTCCTCGCTGATTGTGCAATGATTTTCCAGTCCCTTCGTAAATTTCACTGATAGGACAGACTGGGTGGAATGATATTTAAGGAACTTTTGTGGGTTTTTTTTTGAGAGAGAGAGATACTTACATTAGATACTTGAAGAAAATTGCAGTCCTCACCGCTTAATGTGATCACATCGGGACTCGGGGTTTCTAATAACAGTAGCCAAATCATAACTATATCCAAAAAGTCCCCAAAAGTAAAGGTTAGTTAGTTAGTACGGTGACCATGAACAGGATGTATGGTAAACGGGTATTGGTGAAACGGGATAACTCTGTTTGCCTTTCCCACATAATTGGACTGCACATTCCCAGATTCATGGCGTATTTACGGATCATTTAAGTGAAACGCGGCACATTCCTAGAGCACTTAGGTGGTCCACAGGCCGAGAAAGATTTTTTCCTCATTTCCGGCACACTCAGTAAAGATGCCATTAAGAATATTTCATATTTTATAAAGAGTGGTTGATGACGTAAACATCATTCAAATCCCCTCTCCACCCTTGTCATCAAAAGTCACAAATCCGACACCCCTATCGATGCTGACGTAATACTTCAATGACCCCTTATGAGACGTTAGAATGGAGATATCTAATGATGCAGGAGTTCTCAACCCGTGCTCCATGAGCACTTCCCAAGGGCTCCGTGGCCTCTCTAGGACAATAAAATACATCAGTAAATTCGACGAATGAATAATAGAAAAGATTCTATATGGAACTCTGCCATAGAAATTATGCACTAAAAAGGGGTCCGCCAGTCAAAAAAGGTTAAGAACCACTGGTCTAATCACGGATTACGATATTTTTTTAATGTAGGCCTATGTCTTCTATGTCCTACTATTACTTGTATCTATCAACATGTCAGTGGCATCCTAAATTCAACTGGTGCTCTTTTCCCGGAACCATGCAAGAGCGGGTTCACGGTTTAGCAAGAGCTTTTCCACATGGCTTCCGCCGTAGCAGTTGGGGGTAAAATTTTTCAATGGTGTTATTACAAAATGTAATATGTATAGAATTGTAATTATATTAGATATAATTATGTGCATGTATAAAAATATTTGTATTGGAGAAATGCTTGCTTTTTGGTTTCATAGAAGAGTCTCATAATCATAGAGGATTCCGTGTAAATTTGGATTGGGAATTACTACTACACCACGCATCCACTTCGTTCACATCCTCTGCGGAACTTCTAAGGAATTGGTACATGTTGGAATGAGCGTGTCCTTGATGTGCACCTAATTCTTGTTATAGTGCTGCCATCTGCTATATATTTTACGAACTATCAGTGAAATGCAATGATTGAAGATTTTACCGTTGTAGGCCTGTTGCTAGACTTTTTAACGGAGGAGATCGTCTCGCATTCGCATCTGGAACCATAGGAAACCACTACTGTGACGACGGGATTGGGAATTGCTGCCGCTTTTTTTATGCTCAACTAGATTTTATATCCAAAATATTTAGTGGCAACATAAGTATTTTAGGGCACCGTATGGTGACTATGCAAATTTTTTTTTTTTTTTGGAAGCGGAGTCTTAATGGGTGTGCCAACGGAGCTCTGGGTCAAACTGTGGACTTCAAATTTTATTGCAGGCTTTCATTAAATCGGAATTTTCTTTTATCCTGAAATTATTTTTTTCACTTCCTTTTTAAATTATGTTATTCCCCAATTTTTTGGATTTTCATTAATTCTGAAATTGTTTCATTCATTAATTCGAAATTTTCATTACATCTGAAATTAATTCGAAATTTTCATTACATCTGAAATTAATTCGAAATTTTCATTACATCTGAAATTATTTCTTTTACTAATTCTGAAGGGTTATTTAATTCATCTCAATTCGGAATTTCCATTAATGCTAACATTATTTCTGTGATTAGTCTCGAGTTTTCATAAATTCAGAAAATATTTCTCTTAACGATTCCGAAAGTATTGAATTGATCAATTCTGTGACTTTTAACTGTGATTCTCAAAACTTTATTATCCTGAAATTATCTGCTTCATTAATTTTCATAAACACTGCATATAGCGGATTCCGCTAATAACGTTTCACAACAAAACGTCATGGAAAAATGTTTTAAGCGGAAAAGTTGGGACCGCGAAAAATAAATTTACGTATAAGCGGAAAAACATTCTATGTGGTAACGTTATGAACGAGATCCATTCTATACTGTATACCAGCGGTTCTTAACCGGTGCTCCGTGTGCACTTCCCAGGGGCTCCGCTGCGACTCAAGGAAAATAAATATGTAAATTTGACAGATAAATAAAAAAAAGAGGCGTACGGAGTTCCGCCATAAAAATTATATACAGAAAAGGCTCCTCGAGTCAAATAGAGCTCCGATGTAAAAATTATGTACTGAAAAGGGCTCCGCGAGTCAAAAATGGTTGAGAACCGCTGGTCTAGATCGTAATCGAACACAATCCATTGAGAGGGAATGACATTTAAATTAATTTTACAAAATTCATAAATTATTAATAATAATTAGCCATTATTAACAATAATGGTCCACCTGCTGACACTTCATCGTGGCTCGAACCATATTGAACAGACATAAAGTTTTGTCATACTTTTAAAGCGCTTCATCATCTCTTTATCAAATATACGTTGCAATTCGATAACTTTGATCATTTTTCGAATTTTTTATTCCTATTTTTGTTTAATTAATGTAAATTAATAGAAGTAAAGGAATCAAGTACTGGAATTCCATGACCCCCCTTCCCCAAGGGTGGGGGCTGACAAGCAGGATCGTCTTAGGAGCATCATGGGCCCCGAGCTAAGGGATTTTTTGGGGGAACCTACCTGAAAAATTCTCGAAAAATTCAACTACGTCTCGTTTTTCTGAGGCACCTCTTCTCTTGAGGCCCTTCGGGCACGGCCCGGGGTGGGGGAAGCATACGTTAAGACGGCACTGCATAAGGTTCTTACCAGGCGTCCTCTTTTTTCAGTTTTGAATCTGGTGACCCTATCTGAAGACCACATAATCAGTATTTTCACTTATTCGATCATCCATATTGTCCGAATGTTTTTGTGGAAAGAAATAATTATTTTTTTTCTACATAAAAACCGGAGAGAGTATGACATCAGCGGTCTCCGCCTTGGCAGTGCTGAGAACTAAGGCGACTGTTGAAGGATAGGGCCCTTATATAGTGGCTATACTGAGAACTGTCCCCCAACATCTTTCGTCGAAACATCACGTGACTCGGTGAAAACAAACACGATCCCCCGTTATTTTCTTATGGCATAAATGGGAGTTTAAAACAATGAATGAAAAAATAATTTCAGCATCGATGAGATAATTCCAAAATTAATGAAAAAGAGATAATTCCAAATTTAATGAAAGAGACAATTCCAGAGTTAATGAGATATAATTTCAGAATCAATGAAAGAAACAATTCCAGAATTGATGAAAGCAATTACTCCAGAAATAATAATTAATAAAGGAAATAATTCCAGAATTAACGAATAAAAATTCAAGAAATGATTCCATTATTAATGAAATAAATAATTTTATCTTTTTTCACCTTTATATGAGTTCTTTATCCTTTCTTTAAATCTTTGAAACCCAATATTTAGAGACCGAACTGTACATTTCTATGTGCAAATTGCCGGGCGGGAACTTTATTCTCACCGAGTCACGTGATTTCCTTGCATTTGATGTCGCTGCAGTCGCGGTGGCTGGATGCTCCCTCCAGTAATATAAGCTCGATGCAAGCCTCGGAATCTCTGTCGTCTGCTTCTCTCCAGGTTACTTGTTTTGGACGTCTCCTTGTGTCCTGAAAAAATTACTGAACTGGCAGTTCAAACTTCCAGTTCTGTTTGTGAGCTTAACTTGTAGGGAACCGACTTCTTGTCTGTCGTCTGCTCATTAAGAGGTTCTTCGTTTTGGAGGTCTCCTTATGCTCAAATAAAATAACCGAACTTTCAGTTTGAATTTCCAGTTCAGTTTATGAGCTTTGTTTATAAGGAACTGAGCGGAATAAAGAATATAGTTTTTCTACTTTGAACTTCATTATCACCACAAGAGTCGCTTTTAAATTTGAGATTAGATGGCAGCACATTACTATAAAGTGGAGTGTGGAAAAATTCATTTTTTACGATCATACCTGTCGTCCGCTTGTTTGGAGATCTTTTGGGATGTCTCCTTGGGTCTTGAAAAAATTACTGGACTGGAAGTTTGATCTTTCAGGCCAGTTTATAAGGAACAAAGCTGAATGAAGAATTTAGTTTTTTATACCTGAGCTTCGCATCACCACATAAGACACTTCCGATTTTCAAAGCACCAACAATATTTTTAAAAATGAATGTCTTAAAGTATTCTAGAGCAGTGGTTCTCAACCGGTGCTCCGTGTGCACTTCCCAGGGGCTCCGTGGCCACTCGAGAATAATAAAATAAATCAATAAATTCGATAAACAAACAAAAAAAGAGGCCTAAAGGGTACCGCCATATAAATTATATACTAAAAAGGGCTCTTCTCCAGTTGAACAGGGCTCCGCCAGAGAAATTATTCACTGAAAAGGGCTCCGCGAGTCAGAAAAGGTTGAGAACCGCTGCTGTATACACAGTGGAAACCCGATTATAGCGTTTTCCAAAACACCGTCATGAAAAAACATTGTATACAGGGAAAACGCTTTAAACGAGCAATCTTGATGAGTATTTGTGAGTTTGGGCCACGAAAATAAGTCGTACTCAGGGCTGCAACTGGGGGGGGGGGGAGGAAGGAAGCGGATCTCGTGCCCCGGGGGAAGGACCGGGGGGGGCGCAAATTATATTCTCAGACCTCTCCTTCAACATTACAAGGGGGCACCAAAATGCTCATTTGCCCCTGGTGACCAAGCATCTAGTTGCGGCCCTGGTCGTACTCAGCGGGAAAACGTTTCAAGTGGGAACATTATACGTGGGATCCATTGTATATATGCAAATGTATGTATGTATATATATATATATATATATATATATATATATATATGAATTTTTTTTGGTGGGTGTATATTTCGGCGTAAATGCCCTACTTTTAAGAGTCGCGAGTTTTCTGACACAGAACTTTTCACATAATGACCAGGAACTGGGCATCTTACATTGTATAATTATAGAAACAATGCTCTGTGAATGCTTTCAGAAATTTTATATGTGGGAAATTTGATTAATTATAAGATAGAACCTTAATATTATGAGACAAAATAAGTCGGAGTAAGCAAATCTTGGAAAATAAAATTATACCTGTAACAGAATTCTAATATTATATGAGATTATTTGGAATTGTTCTCAGTAATGCTTTTACAGTAGGCTATTATAAATTTGTCTCTTTTATTGTGACAAGAAAAATGGTTCTAAAGATTTATGTTCATAGATATATCTCTCCGGTCGACAAATCAGAACACTTTTCTCCTGCGTCTCGACGATCGCATTGCTCATTTCTTCAAAAGTGGATTATCTCCATACGAAGAATTATTGATGCTAATCCTATTATTCTGGTGCCACACAAGAGATTTCCTATTTATTTTCCCCTAATAAGTATATAATTTTCAGAGAGAGGATTTTTCCAATTTTTCCATTAGTCCAGTCTTTCACCGACCTTTTAAGCTTCAAGTAACCTACAATCTACAAATGCGCAGGGTACTTGCGTTAGCAATGTAGCATATGCATTTCATACTAGAAATGCTTAGAAGGAGTGCGTACCCTTTGAAATGCTTGGAAGGCTTGCGTAAGAAATGCGCTGAAAATGTACACACATGCCACTATTAAAATACCTAAAAGACTAGCGTAATCCTAGAAATGCGCCAATCCCCTGGAAATGCACAGAAGACAATCGTATCCCTAGATAGGCGATGTAGAAAGTGTGCGGACTTAGAGAAACGCGTACTTCTTGAAATACGTCAGAAACGTTCTACATATGCGAAAGACGGACATCCTGAAATGTGGAGGCGTTGCGCAGAAAGTGCGTATACCCCCTTGAAATGCATCTAGGGTTTTCGTACTAGTAGAAATATTACTGTCCAAAGCTGATATATGCGTACCCCTTGAAATACGTAAAAAAACTGTCGTAATCCCCGAAATGCGCAGAAAATGCGCGCTTACTCCTTGAAACACGTGGCAGGTCGTCGTATCCCTGCTGGAAAGTTTATGGACTCCAAGAAATGTGTAGGAGGCTTGAGAAAACTTGCATCTCCAGAAATGTGGCGAACCATCGCATCCTCTGGCCTAGAAGGTACCCGTTACAATGGAGGAGATAAGATTCTGCCTGTTGCACAGAATGCAAATGAACCCTTTGACAAGCAGAGGAGGCTTGCATACTAGAAATGCGTAGGAAATTCGCATTACGGAGCTAAATTAAATTGAGCGGATCTTTTGAAATGTGCAGGAGACGTTCTTATCGTTATCTATGCGCGTAAGAAGTGCGAGTAGCGTGCTTTCCTAGAAATGCACAGGAAACTTGCATAGGTACCCCCTTTTATGCTGCTACATTTGGGGCAAGAAATACGGAGCTACTGCAAATCTCAATGAATTGAAATATATATATATATTTTCTATCATTACACAAGAAAAAGTATATGTGAGATAAATACGTTAGATCCCGTTTATAACATTCCCACTTAGAACGTTTTCCCGTTTAGTGTGTTATTTTTTCGTGGTCCTTACTTTTATAATACCCATCAACTTGTTTATATACCATCATACCCTTGCTTATAATTACCATCAAACAAAAGTTTTCCACTCATAACGTTTTTTTTTTAATGAAGGTTTTTGAAAACGTTACAAGC
The DNA here is from genome assembly GCF_987345545.1 of Pholcus phalangioides. Lineage (NCBI taxonomy): Eukaryota > Metazoa > Arthropoda > Arachnida > Araneae > Pholcidae > Pholcus > Pholcus phalangioides. The sequence goes on along the minus strand of NW_028301615.1, from coordinate 19,580,855 downwards.
GAGAGATCCATTATGTATTTATTTATGTTAATGGTAATTATAATACTGAAATTTATAAGTTATTAAAATAATCTTAATCTTCATCATCTCGTGTCCATCCACCACGAGAAGAGACTCGTGGACTCATATACTGTCGCGCCTATGCATTACCTCCTAACTTGCATCTTGTATCTCTTATTAGCGATACAAGGCATTACTCTTCTAGAGATACAGACAAGTATCTAAGACAGGCATCTTCAACCCGTTGCTTTCGAGCACCATGGTGCTCCCTGAGGCATCCAAAGTGCTCGATGCTCGTGACCGATTTCGTGCTCGCGAGCAACGTTTCAGTTGAACACCTTGTATACTAATTGCATTTCAATAACTGAAATCCTGATTTCATGCATTCGTATGTCAGACTTACCGTAAGGGTGCTCTTCTTTTGGTGATTGGTACAGGTGCTCACGACTAGGAAAAAGGTTGAAGACCTCTGATCTAATACATATACCATGCATACCATACATACATTCATCTAAGACTAAACCTATGACCCGCGTGGAGTCATCTGATGTGGCCCGCTACCTCAAACCTACATTTGTAAAAATGAACAAAGTAGCACATTACCAGATCACTTAATTGACCCGCAATGCAGTTTCACATCACTTAAGTGGTTAGCGGCATATTCCCAGATCACTTGACTCACCCCACAGTACATTTACAGATCACATAAGTGACATGGGGCGTTGTTCCGGATCACTTAAGTGATCGGCTGCACCTTCTCACTTCAATCAAGTGATTCGCGGCATATTTACATCGCGCAAGTGAAACGGGGCGCTGTTCCAGATCACTTAAGTGGCCTGCGCCACATTTTCACTTCAATTGAGTGGTCCGCAGGGCACTTTCTGATCAATTAAGTGGCCCACCGCAAGTTCCCAAATCACTTTAGTGGCTCACTGCACATTTACAGATCGCGCAAGTGATCTGGGACTATGGACCCCACATGGGTGGGGCTGACAAGGCTCATTTTTGATTTTTTTGCAATAAATTCACTACATTGGGACCCGTGAAACATCTGACAATGGGGGGGGGGGGTACACCACATATCCCAGCATAGGGGACATGCCTGGGGCATATCCAGTGATCACTTAAGTGACCCGTGGTTCAGCTCGAGATCACTTAAATGGTCCGCGGCACATTCTCAGATCATTTAAGTGACCCCGCGAAACATTAACAGATCACTCAAGCAACCTGTGGCCCATTTACATATCACTTAAGTGACCTGGGCCGCTGTTCTAAGAACAATGCAAAAACATGGAATTTCTTTATAACGGAATTTCATTTTAACGAAGTGATTTCTCCGGTCTCTTGCAGTTCGCTATAACGGGATTCGACTGTAATATCAGTGGTAAATGACACAATTTAAAAAAAAAAACCAGCCTGTTATGAAAAATATTTTATTCAAATAATTATATTTTATAAAACAACAACCATCAATAGTACAACTGTACGGACAAGAAAACATACTCAAAATTCCGCTTTGGCAAATTTCCAACAAAATTACAATATGATACAAATACAAATGAAGAACCAAATTCATGCCACCCGTCTGTCTGTATTATAGCCTGTAAAATGAAATGAAAAATAAATTTCAAAAAGGGCCACGTACACAATTTTAATTTGAAGAAATTTTAATACAAGTCGAATCCCGTTATAACGAACTCCGAGAGACCGGGTAAATCACTTGGTTATAACGAAAATTTCGTTATAAAGGAATTCCAGGTTTTTCTGCAATGTTCGTTCCTATGTAAACTTATCTGAAGGAATAGGAAATTGTTCGTTAAAACGAGATTTTCGCTATAACGGTATTCGTTAAAACTGGATTCGACTGTAACATGAAATTAATTAATACGTAATTAGAATATGCTTTAAAAAAATGGTTTCTTCGATTTCCATCTATATTCACAATTTTAATTTAAAGAAATTTTCAGAATACAGTCGAATCCCGTTTTAACGAATACCGTTATAGCGAAAATTCCGTTGTAACGAACACTTTTCTAAACCCCCCAGATAAGATTGCATAGGAACAATGGAATTCCTTTATAGCGAAATTTCATTATGACGAAGTGATTTCTCCGGTCTCTTGGTGTTTGTTATAACGGGATATATATGTTCGACTGTTTACCACATTTATTTAATAAATGAGGGCCCCCCCACACCCCAACCTAGAATTTCTCAGGGTCCCTAAAAAATAAAACCATGGGCCCCCACAAGGGCGGGGCTGACAGGGCTGTCGCCCTGAGGCCCGGGACAATTCTCATAATTTTTTTGCTTTTCCACGATATCAGTTAACTATAGAAGAGAGCCCGTGAAAAGTCTGACGGGGGCCCGCAAGGGCGTAGCCGGGGGGGGGGAGTTGGGGGTCTGGTCCCCCCCGAAATGTGAGAAAATGACCGAAAAAAGGGAAAAAGATGGCCAAATCTATTGTTCTGTCACTTTGGTCCCCCCCCCCGAAATGAAAGTGGTCCCCCCCCGAACGAAATTTCTGGCTACGTCCCTGGGGGCCCCCAGAAGATTCCATCCTGGAGGCCCTGCTCCAGGATGTGGGGGGCCATGAATAAAACTAATATTCATTGAAGTCTCCCTGCACGTGGGATTCTTGCTTAAATTGGAATTAATATAAGAAACGAGAAATAAAAGGCCCTTTTGCCTCATTTTTCAATTTAGGCCTATGTAAGTTTTCATTTTCAATTAATTCCTTCCTCGAGGTAATTAATATCACGAAATTGCCTTTTTTATCCCAGGGAAATATCTTTTCTAAATTAGTTTCTTATGTTAATGATTCTCTCTCTCTCTCTCGACCCTTTTATTAAACAGGATGGATTACAAATGGCTTTAAATCCCAATAGGCCAAGTTAGGCCAAGCTATTAGATAAGGGCACGTGACGTAACGATATTCACGAAATAGAATGTCTCGGTCGTGTCCCCGGGGTTGTGGGTTCGGCCCCCCTCTCTTAGCATAGGTTGCGACCTCCTCGTGGCCCTTAAATGCTCGTTCATCATTCCCAGCGTATTTGGCTCTGCATTTTCACTTACTACGGCATTTTTTTTTGTTTTTTTTGTTAGTTTTGCGTGGTATCTTCTCGTGAGAGAGGGCGATAACAGACGAACAATGGTGACCTGCAAGAAGAGGGTGTAGGTTGTTTTTTCTTTTTTTTGTATTTAAGGGTTCACTCACCATTGCTGTCGCCAAGTGGCTGGTTTTCTTATCGCTTTCTGGGATCCTTTTCCCTTTTGATTTTATACTCTGCAGCGTTTCTCAACCTTTCTGAGTCCAAGGACCAGTAAAATATCTGAGACAATTCGACGGACCTCTAAACTCAGTGGTTCTCAACCTGGGGCCACATGCCCCCCACCTGCGGTCCTGGGATATTCTAAGAGGACCACTGGTGAAAATCAGAAGAAAGGGAAACCACAAGTGATGAAAGAAGTGAAGAATTAGAGCTTTCAAGTGCGTGATAGCTCATGGTGCAAGAAAATACTACTACTTTCAGAATCTAGCAGAGCTGTCCATGTAACCAGGGTCATTTTAACCCACAGGCTTGTGGCAGCATGACCCGGGTCTCATATCCATGATGGGGGGGGGGGGTACATGATGAGATACGGTACAATAATTTTCAAATGTAAGTATATAAATATGCAAGTTTTTTACTTCCAGCTAAGTATGTGCCCCCCCCCCAGGACATCACTCTGCCCTGGGATTCCACGATGTTGAAACGCGATGTTGTAATTGACCTATCATTATGCTATATTTCAATATTAATCATTTCCGGGCGAAATTTGAAGCTCACCGCACTCAACCATTAAGACACTTATAAGCAATCATTCTGATTCCTTCATGGTCAATTTTCGGACAGCAAGGCCGAAGTAAAGTTTCGTGACCAGAAAGCCAATTTGAAATGCAACAAGTATTCTTAATAGAATAATTGCGACGAGAAAATCTCAATTCGAACAGGAGGAATAAATAACCAGAATGGCGTTAGACGATCGTCTTAAACGACAAAAGAAATGGTTCTGTTTCCACGATTTACGATCGCCAGGAAATAACAAATAAAAGCCATAAAAATGCTAAAGATTATCATCTGATGATTCTGTGAGAAAATTTCCACATCACTGACAGATATTTCTTCCTGTCAAAGCTACCCAGTTGCAGCTGCTGTCGCCAAGTGGCTGGTTTTCCTACCACTTTCTGTGATTCTTTTCTTCTGATTGCACAATGCATTTTGTATGAAGAGACCATTGTCTATGGAGCTATGAATACAACTTCCTTGGAAGAGACGAACGCTGTCGTCTACAATTTGGTGTTTCTACAACCTCAATCAACTCCGAATCATATGCGTCGTAAGTGTTTTAAACCTGTGGGTGCTCGGCATGAGCCTTACGTAAAATATCTAGATTCCTAAATTTAATCTCGGGTGCTCAACAACGTGCCGCTAAAACAAATGAAAAAATAACACATGATCACAGCTGGGTAGTGACGGGCAAAAAAAAACCAGGCTTTCTTTCAAACAAGAGCAGCACAAGTCTGGTCTATCACCAGAGTCAATTTCCCATCGAATGAGTCATTCTTAACGGCCCACTACCCATTTACAGCTCAGTTAAGTGACTCGCGGCACATTTCCTGATCACTCAAGCGGCACTTTCTCGGATAACTTAAGTAACCTACGGCACAGTTCCAGAGTATCGAAATTAGTTCGCAGCGCATTTAAAAATCACTTACGTGACACGCGGCACATTTCTAGATTAATAACATACTTAAGTGGCCCACGGCAAAGTTCCAGATCTTTAAAGCGGCCTGTGACACGTTCTCAGATTTCTTAAATGACCCGATTAGTGACCCCACAGATCACTCAAGCGGCACGTTCCGAGATCACTTAAGTGATCCACGACGCCTTTCCACATCGCTTAAGTGGCCAGTGGTTCATTTAAAGATCAAACAATTGATTTCCAAATCAATAATGTATCCCACAATCTCTTAAAGTTTGAGCACCCTCGCTACAAACAGTCATTCCGAGTCTTTCATGGCCAATTTTCTTCAACAAGGCCGAAGTAAGGCTTCGTGCCCAGAAAGCCAATTTGAAATGCAACAAGTATTTCGAATAGAATAATTGCATCGAGAAAAATCTCAATTCGAACAGGAGGAATGAATAACCAGAATGGCGTTAGCCGATCGTTTTAAACACGACAAAAAGAAATGGTTCTGGTTTCCACGATTTACGGTCGTCGCCAAGTAAGAGCTGAAAATAACAAATAAAAACCCCGAAAAAATAGTAAAGATTATATCATCTGATATTTTCTATAAGAAAATTTCCCACACCACTGACAGACATTTTTTCCTCTCTCTCTCTCAAATGGTATCCAGTTACAGCTGCTGTTGCTTTCCTGGAGGACAGCGACAGGTAATGAGCATTAAAAGAATATAAAAAGAAAGGCACAGGTTCTCAAGAACAAAACAGGCGAGGATGGATGGATGGACACATCGCAAAAAAGTAGGTAAAAGAAAAAAAAAATATATACAACCGATAGGGGATGCCAAACAGATAAGACATTCGGCGCCCACTTGAAGAAGGAAGGGCAAGATGGCCGCTGTGATGTCTGCGACAAACCTGACATGGAATTTTTTGCGGAAACAATGTCACGAGAGCGAGTAAAAAAAAACAAGAAGAATTGAGTGAGGGGCGATTCTTTTCTATTTAAAAAGGTCGTCTTCTCTCCTCCCCGAAGATTTGTGGTCATTGTGTGCCTTCTTTCGTTTCTTGTTCTTATTATTATTATTAGAAGACAGGTAATAAAAACACTCCGAGGTAAGAAGGAATGGTACCTTTCAAGCGGGGAGGTTTGGAAAAAAATTCGTGGAATTCTTCGTTTCGGAATCGTTCCGACATTCCGCGCGCTCATTCGTTCGTGTTGCGAATTAAAACTCGACAAAAACAAAGAAATCTGTTGAACGCGTCTTGTATATAGATACAGTAAAAACCTCTCTTTCACGAACACCGACGGGACAAAAAAAATTCGTCCGTAAAGTGGGGGGGGGGGGTTACCGTTAATCAGGGGTATTGAAATCAGGGCCGTAACTGGGGGGGGGGGTGTGGAGCAAGCGGGTGCTATACGGAAGGGGGCGCCGAATGCACCCTTTAACTGCTTCTTCTACATTACATGTGAGGGTGCAAAAATGCTTTCTTTCCCCGACTGAAAAAGTATCTAGTTGTAGCTCTGTTTGAAATGCATACTTTTATCATACAAAGTTCCACCTTGAATAATAAAAGTGTGGCTTAAATACGGCTAAATAATAATTTAGCCCGTAAAAGAGGGGTGACCGCATCTGGGGGGTGTCTGTTAAGAGGGGTTTTACGAATGTATTTGACGAATTTACGCGTTTCATACAGTTTCGTGCCCATCGTGGTGTTTCATGCAGGAATCAACGTTTCCCCGGTTTTTTCTCAATCCCGGAAAAGCGGGAATTTCCCGGGATTTGATTATCGTAAACATATCAGCAGTTTAAGTAAATTTATAAGTATTTCATAACGGATAAAGTTTTAATATTTAAAGATCATTGATATTTAGAGTTCATTAACTATAACTAACATCATTAATAATCAAGTGTTTAACTGAGATGTCATTAAAAAAGAACTGAATAACTAATACATTGATTCAAAGCCGTAGCTAGCCATTCCTGTGCCCTGTGCAAGAATTTTAATTTAATTTAGGCCCTTTCTGGCCCATTTAGGTTCATTCTGCCCCCCCCCCCAACCCCCCGCGCATGTGGGCCCTGCGCGAGTGCACCTGTTCCAGTTACGGCCCTGCATTGATTAGTAGAAAGACAGTAGACTCCGGACTATCCGGCCTAATGTGGCGGAAGGATGGGCCGGTGTTCTATAAATAAAGTAAGTGATATACCTACACTTCACCCATACCATCAAAACAACCCGCTCTTATTCATATTTTCTGACCTCTAAGTACAAGCGAGTATTTAATAAATGTTTGTTATGCACTTCTGAACTGTTTTGTTTTAAAAATTTACTACAGAAAAAAAGGAATTCCAAGAATAAAAATACAGTATTGCACATATGTCAAGATAAACTTTGTGTTTAATTTGTCTAACTTAATTGCAGGAAACATAAAATAATGTGCACAGTGCAGCAGTGTCTTTCAACGGATCCCCGTGGGGGTCAGAATCAGTCTCCGTGGATAGAATCATTTAGTGTTGTGAAATTGTGAATTTTACTACAGTGGAACCCCTCTTAACGGACACCCCCCTCATATGCAGTCACCCACTCTTTTACGGCCAAATAATAACTTCCGCCTTGCATAATAAAAGTATGCATTTCAAACCCCTGATTAACGGTCACTCCTCTTTTTACGGACAAAAGTTTTTGTCCCGCCGTTGGCCGCAAAAAAGAAAGGTTTTACATAATAATAAATAAATTTATAAAAAATATTAAAATAAATTTTTTATAATATGCATTGGATTTCATGGGGGGTGGGGGGGGGCATGGGTGGGAAATTACTTTCACTACAGGAAGTCCGTGGTACCTTGACTCACTAAAGGGAGGTCCACCTCACTATATCAAAAAATTGGGAAACACTGCTGTACAGTACAAATACATACACACTTTCAAAATGAACAAAACATAAACGTACACATATAGTAAAATCCCTTTTAAAGGACACCCCTCTTTTACGGCCACATAATAATTTCCCCGCGTATAATAAAAATATGCTTTTCAAACCCCTGAGTAACGGTCACCCCTCTTTTACTGAAGAAAGTTTTCGTGTTTTTACAAAAATTATTTAAAATTCTTTTACTGTTCATTGATGAATGATTACACGAATAAGAAAAGATAGTATAGTAATTCATTAATGTGTTATTGTTTTAAACTAGGCCGGATAGTCGAGTCTACTGTAATTTGTTCTCTACACACCGAAGGTTCGACTCTATAAACAGGTGAATGTGTCTGAACGAGGATTGAATATATACATGTAAATACAGTACCATCTCTTCATACAAAACGATGTCATGTTTGCGTCACATGGAGTCCTGGACATTTGTCGGACAGTGGAAATCTGTAAAAAATGTCATTTGAAAATTCTTCCTTATTTTTTTTTCATCCATTTTAATTCATTTAGTAAAACTTTGCGTGGCATTGACGAGATATCTCGCCTGTTTCAAAGACTCTTATTTTAACATTGAGAAGCCTAGATATTTTGTAAAGTTGATTTCTCAAATATGGTTCATATTGTTTAAAGGACTGTTCTATAAATATTGAAATTAGTACGAAAGGGGGGAAAAATACTCGATTTTTCTGTAGAATTTAATAGTAAATTTTTCTAAAGAACTTTTTTTTTTTTAAAATTACATTATTTTCAAAAATGTTATAGAATAGTTACATGTATATATTCAACCCTCGTTCAGACACATTAACCTGTCGAAGATCGAAGACCGCCACCAACGGAACTTTGATTATCGAGTCCAGACGTGCCAAGGACGTTACAATATCAATTTAGATTTCGATTCTTAGACCACGATTCATCATAATTATTTCGTTGATTTATACTCCGGTAATCGGGCTTGTTATTGCTGTTATACAAATTTATAATATACGGGGTGATTATAAAAAAACTATCCCGACATATGGGCCCCTAACTATCATACCATTCACAGAAACTGAATGAAATTTTGGCATAAGGTATTTTGATGTATGCGCCCAAGAATGATATGGAAAACAACAGTGTCACTCTAACAGTTACGGTTACAGTGAGAAAATTTCGAAAATATCAAATGGCAACACCAAGTTTTTGTATTGGAATACGATCTCCGTACTGAAAAACACTAAATAGCGTTGGAATGGCACCCGTAGCACGAAAATCCCCGGAGCTAGGCAAGGAAAAAGTAAAAAGGACTTTGCCGTGCACCAGAGCATTAATGTTCGTTTCATTCGTCACACCGTTTCTTCGATCCCAGCCTGATTAGTCCTCCACAAGGTCATGTGGAAAATTTGTAAAACACAATAAAATGCTTTATTTTATGCTGCTTCTCTGTCCTTTTTATACACTTTTAGCCTATCTACCGCCGGTGATTTTCATGCTACAGGTGCCATTCTAACGCTATTTAGTGTTTTTCAGTACGGAGATCGCATTCCAATACAAAAACTTGGTGTTGCCATTTGATATTTTCGAAATTTTCTCACTGTAACCGTAACTGTTAGAGTGACACTGTTGTTTTCCATATCATTCTTGAGCGCATACATCAAAATACCTTATGCCAAAATTTCATTCAGTTTCTGTGAATGGTATGATAGTTAGGGGCCCATATGTCGGGATAGTTTTTTTATAATCACCCTGTATATATATATACACACACTCATTTTAATAAAATTCCAGATGCACCCGTCCGGAGCGCTTCGATATCTCCTTCAGATGGGAAGCGGGGTGTGATAGGACAGACCCAACCCGGACATTGACATCCTTCAATGCCCGACAAATTACTGGAAATTTCTTCGATATTAAAAGATGTCTGGGCTTTTCAATGCTAAAATAAGGGGCAAGATCTTGTCAATGGGTTAAATGCACTGCGCGCAATTCATTATATTGATAATTCATTAATTAATACGATTTATTTATTCCGAATTTGTTGATTGCAGCTTCTACAATGCATGCTTCTGCAGGTAAAAATTTCTTAGGCATGCCTAATTCAGTATAGAAATGTGATCTGGTTCAACCTTATTCTTCTTTCGGGAAATTCCGTCTCATTTCAGGTGCAGGATCCCGGGAGAGAAATTTTAGTGTCATGGGCATAAGAGTTGCTTTTAACTGATTATGAATGAATTGTTCATGTCCTTGGTGGTTTCCAGACTTTCGGGAAATCACGCCCCAAGCCCACCAATTTAGATCTAGCAACCTTCAATGTTCAAAGTATTTAGCGCGCGATCACAGGACATTTTTTTCATTGAAAGTGATGTCACGTTCCAGAATGACGGAACCAAACTACATTCTACATTTTTCCCCAATAAACTGCTTCAAATTGGTCGCAAGAGCGCGAGGAGAGCGGAAAATGTGCGTCATTTACGGCGAAAAATTCTAATTTCATTTACCTGCAAAAGCACTCATAAATTCTAATAAAGCATTCGAGACAGAATCAACTTCATGTATTCGTGAGAAATCAGTGAGTTTTCTAAGAGAAATTCGTTTATAATTAGTCCGGGAAATTTCCAGGGCAATTACACCCCAGGGAATACACCATCAGATACGGAATAGCGTATTCAAAAAAAAAAATCCACTCGTTCGAGGACAATATCTTAATGGCTTTCACGACAACACACTCACCGAAGCACTCTCCCGGATTTTATCGCGTAATCATCCCCATCTTGAAATGGTAGCGTTCCCAGGACTACACACACAGAGAGAGAGAGCCCGTAATTTGGTTACCCATCGGATGCACGTTGCGTACTGCAAAGTGGCAAATTCAATTTACTTTCCTAAAGTAGAAAGTACTACACTCTCTATTAACGCGGGGAGAGTGGATTATAATCTAGTGCATTTCCGGACTATATCCTCAGACACTTCTCCTACCAAGATAGATAAGAGCTGGCTCCTTTCTCATAGGGACAAATTTGTAGGCCCCCGTAGTATTATCGTTACTAGACAGTGAAACACCAGTAGGCTTTTTTTTTTGTTCGGGTCGTTGAAAAACTAGTGAAATTTGATCAATTCTAATGGGTGCAGCAGCAGCAATTCAATAGGCTGCCGAAAGATCGGGGCTGATAGAGGTGTTGGCAGCAGAAGCTCTATATATATTACCAGTTCCAGAGGGTGGGAATAAAATTACGTCTGTATATCTACTGCAGAGACAAACTCCAGTTCGTAGTACTTGCTGGTGGCATTGCTCCAACCGTTACTAGATGGTTTTGAGGACACCATATGCCTTCGAAATCAGGTGAGTAATGGAAGTTGTGTAAGCAATTTTACCACTGCGTCACTCGGGTACGTACTTTTGCCTGATAGACGAAGAATTAATTCTTACACTGTATTTTTCGTCAATAAATGGCAATTACGAATCCAGTTGTGAACTAACTATACTTGTTAGGCAAGAGATAAGAATCTTTTGAATTCCTAATTAGTCATTGTTAATCCGTGGCTCCCCAGTGTGTTATAGTTTCGAAAAAAGAACTCGCTTCATACTAGTATTTAATAGGTACACATCAATATGGTCAGTTCACGCAGGTGATGGAAGTTAACGTCCCTCCTCCGCACCCAAGAACCAGAAATAAAAAGGAAAAATAACGTTTTTATCAAAATAAAATAATGCTAACTTTGCTTTCACTAATAAACTGCTTCTTGAAAGTAACGCAACACTCCATGTCAAACATTTTCATTGAAAGCAATTGAAATTTTCATCCAACTAAGATTTAATGCAAGTAACGCATTCCCTTGCATTAGCTCCTCGATGGAGACCCAGCATGCCGGGAATACAACTATTTTCCGGCATGCCGGGAAATTCGTGTCGCAGATTTAGGAAAATTTTCAAATATCTGAACTCTAATAATCGATTGAATTGGTTGATTTGAACCAATCAATCTTTTTTTCCCCTTCAAGTCTTTTCTCTGCATATTGGATTCTTTCTTGTTTTACGAGCTGCTTTCAGGCAGTTCAAAGTTTAGTTTTTGCTACCACAAATCTTGATTCGACCTAGATTGCCTGAATTAAACGGAGATTATGAATAGACTGCGAGAAGCAGTTAGTTCTGTATCGGACCTTATCTAGACGAGTATCGCCCAGCAACATTCCAGCAGAACCTAGATCAGTGTTTCCCAAAGTGGGTAATGTTGCCCCCCCGGGGAGAAGTATGTGAAAAAAATAGTCCAAAGAGGCAGTATAACATCGTATGGGTTGGCTTGAGTTGGGGGGTGGAGTGTTGAGCAATGAGAACAAAAAAATGTTGAAGAACGCGGGCGATGGAACAAAAATTTGGGAAACTACGATCTAGGGTCTTAAAAAAAACTCACTTCATGGTATGTAATAAGCACACATCAATATGGTCAGCTCACCCAGGTGATGGAAGTTTACGCCCACGCCCCCCTCCCACCCAAGAACCAGAAATAAAAAGGAAAACAATGGTTTTTTAAGAGCTCCGTGTGTGAACTCCCAGGGGCTCCGCGGCCATTCGAGAAAAATAAAAAAACCCAGTAAATTTGAAAAAAATAATTATTAATATGTTTGAATAATAAAAATAAGTCAGAAACTTTGATGAATAAATAAAAAATAGGCCTCCGGGGCTCCGCCATAGAAATTGCACACCGGCAAGGGCTCCGTGGGTCAAAAAAGGTTGAGAACCGCTGGTCCGATCGTCTAGATCGGTCAGGCTGAGGGGAAAACGACAGCTTCTTCTTGCGGAGGACTCCGATTCCGACTAGTACAAGTTCGAAGGTTTTTAATAACTGGCTGATGCGAAGATATATTTAGGAAAGAGAGAAAATTCAAATGTCCTTGTGGAGAATCGAACCCACGCCCTAGACTACAAAGGCAACGAATATCTCTAGGGCGTTCACCCGGAAAGTGGAAGAACGGGGATTCTATTTCCCGCAAGGGCAGAGTTGAATTTTCTCTCTTTCCTAAATATATCTTCGCATCAGAAAGCTGTTAAAAAAAACCTTCGTATGGATAGCGGAGAGTGACATCATCCTCGGATAGCACGAGTTCTGCGGAATCACGCATTGATTACTGCCAAAGGGTTCCTTGATGGTACCCCCTCCCAAAGCCCCCCCCAAATATTTTGTATACTATCTCAATTTTTTTATTAGTCGATTCGTCTGCCTATGCCACCATGATTCATATGAATTAGCAAATGTCTTAATTTTATGTACCTTATCTATGTGTATTTATGCTATTTGTAGATTTAGAGAATGGATCAAACTTTTCCGACACGGCCACGCCCTTAGGGACAATGTGCTTAAATCGAGCACGCGACAGAGCCTGGCCATGTTCGATAACTAGAGCATTTTGTATTCTTTGATCATACGTGTAAGATTGGAATGAGCGGATTGAAAAACAATTGCATTGAAATTTATATTAATTCAAAAGCTTTTCTCAGTCTTTGAAAATGCAGAGAAATACAGTATCTGTATTTCCTGGCAATTTCTTAGCTATAGTATCTGCATTTCCTATTAGTTTGACGTTAAGTAACCCTTTATTTGGCATCGTTGCTCTCAAGCCAGGGATGTAGTGTGCCTTTTCGGGCAGATTCTCCAGCCCTGTTTCAAGCACACACACAAAATGGTTTACCTTTATATTTTTCAAATAAAGACATTTTATATTTTGAGCCCGTTTCGGTGTTGATGCTTCTAAGCAACTCCCGAACATTAAATTTTAACCGCTTTTTATGAAGCTTCAATAATTACCAGCAGACTGCCTCGCGTCTCAGCTCGCTTTCCTATTTTGTATTTTTACTACACAAAAACTTACTTCGTATTTAAATTATTATTTTATTATATTAAAAAGTTCTGACATTTACGAGTGATGGGTAAAATTTATCAAAAAAACAACATATTACAATCAACATTAAGTTTTACAAAATATAAGTTCTTATATAAAGTTGACATGTTTGTAAAATTATGGAATTTTACGTCTAAATATCTATTCTCTTAAATGTATCACTAGATGTCGCTTTCAATTAAAGACTATGTTGAAACCGTATTTGATTGACCCTTCAATATATACAGTATATACATGAATTTTCATTTTATTATTTAAAATGTACCATATTTAACCATGGTTCTTTCTTCTACCGTGCTTTTAAATTAAAATTTGCTGTCAGTTTTTGTGTAATTATGATACGAGAAAACAATTTCTTTTATCGGTTTTTTTCTTGTCATAAGAAATTTTGTCTTTTAATGTCAATCAAATAAAGGCTGACCATATTTGGGGAAAAATATGGGAAATCTCAAATTGAAAAAAAAACTGCCAGTTACTGAAATTACTGAAAACTTGCCAAATGGCGGGATATGAAAAACCTTCTGCGAAATTCGGATTGATATATAATTTATGAAGGAAAAACGTTAAACATGGCAAATATTTGAGCTAGTTTTCATTTTCAGTCATATCGAAATATAGTTAACAGTTTATGAAAATAATTTTAATCCCAGATTTTAGTAAAGATTTAAAATTTACGTTGCCCTTGGAAAAACGAGAAAAACCGGGACATTCTCAACAAAGAAGTCGAGATAGAGTATTCCGTGATCCTTATTGAGCCTCGTTTTACCTGGCATGCCGGGAATTGACCTGACATAAACATTTAAAAAACTAGTGTACCCTGATTTTCACGGCTTGTCGGGAAATGCATGGGGAATACAGTACATGTGGTATTGTACGTCTCAAATTGCTGAGTAATTGCGATATTCTTCTGCTTCTTTCAATATTTGTATATAGGAAATTAGAGTTCAAAACCTCCTCTGAGTAAAGTACCCTTAAGTAAAGATGAGATCGGATTTTTTTGTGGTTAAGTGCAATTTCCAACTTTGCACTTTAACTGTGATAATTTCCTTCCAAAAAAAAAAGAAGAAGTTTAAAAGGACCCTTTATACTATTTCTAGGCCGTTTATCTACCCTCGAAGGTTCCGGAAGCTTTATAGTCACAGAAACAACGACTTGCATGGTATAACGAGACGTACAGAATGGCTTAAGTAAGATCCCGGATGTGGTCCGAAATTGCTATTTTCTCGTTATCATAGCTTTTCTCTCATTTTACCAGATTCAGTTTCAGTTGAACATAAATTACAAAAATCTCTTATCCATTTTTTTTTTCAGGGGAAAAAGAAGAAAAAGATACCCCGAAGATAAGATAAAAACCCAAGAAATTGAGTTAGAGTAAGTAATTGAAGACGGAATTTTTGTTCTATCAAGAAAGAAGGAGCCTATTGTAGTTTGGGTACCAGAAATTTATCAACTGAAAACATTTCAATGATGAGAGAACAATTCTGAAGCATTCAAAGCAGTTTTTTGCGACAAATTTTAGTAGAAAGGCCAAGGACTGGCCTTCTACTGCAGGGGTTCTTAACTTATGAGTCGCAGGGACTTTTGAGATGGGGGAGGGGGGTATGTACAAATCCATTTACCATCCGGTTATACCAGCGTTCCCCAACATATCTGAATCCAAGGACCAGTGGCTAAAGTAATTCGACGGATCCTAAACTGACACCACGAAGGTGTCCCGTATTTTACGGGACCGTCGGAAAAAAAATGTTTGGTTGATCAGACTATTTTATAAAGTTAATGTGCTTTTTTTTCCAAGGAAGCTTATTTGAATTTTTAATGCTTTTTTAAACTCGTGAAAGATGAAACTTTTATAATTTATAAATTATATTACGGTGATTATGGCTACATTTCAAAATTCACAGTGATTTTCAGTAGTCCTTCACTTTTTCGGTATTTTTAATTTTTTAGCAACAACTGCTGACTGCCGACTTATGGCAACGTTTTTGATGACGATTGACGATGTCCCGTATTTTGCGTATTTAAGATCCCAGCTTCTCGTACTTACTTATAAAAGTTAATATATATTTATTTACTCGTACCAACTTAATGAAATATGGTTACAAAGTCATGACGAATGTTATTTTTTGTTCTCGAGAAATACATCTTTGTTTACTGCGACTTACAGCAGCCCTTTATTTCAGCAATTTTTGCAATAATTATCAAATTTGTCGTAAATTGAATTTTTTGTTTAAAATTACTGATATACCATATTTAGGGTCGGAATTTCCTGCATTTTCCTCAATAAGATATGGTGACGCCAAGTATGAAGCTGTAATTCTTATTTGAACCCATAGGGATATTACTAATATCAATCACACCAATTAGACAATTTTGCAACTGATTTGAAAGTAATTTATCAAATCTATACCTGCGAACCGCCTCTGATCCGAGGACCATAAGGTGAGAAACGCTGGGTTTTGGGGTG
Organism: Pholcus phalangioides; assembly: GCF_987345545.1. NCBI lineage: Eukaryota > Metazoa > Arthropoda > Arachnida > Araneae > Pholcidae > Pholcus > Pholcus phalangioides. The sequence continues at coordinate 19,564,867 of NW_028301615.1, read as the reverse complement.
GTTTCAGAGATGTTGTAATGATTTTCGTGACCAAGACCGGGACTCGGACATTTTTTTGGGACCCTCTAAAGCCATAACATTACAGTGATACGTCGGCTAACGAATGCCTTGGATAACAAAGTTTTCGGCTAGCGAGGATTTTTTTAATGATTTTTCTGCCTTAACGAATACGGATTCGGCTATTTCACATTTTCATCGATATGGATGCCTGATTTCGAGAAGAAATCAGTTCTTCTCATCGTTCCAAAAATACCACCGTTATAGATTAGGAATGTACAGCATATCGAAAATTTATGTACCGAACGAAAGCGAATGCATATATAGGCATATAAAAAAATGTATGCCTAGTCAAAATTTTTACATGCCCTGGGAATGTAGGGAAATTTGTTCATTCCTGTTTCCTACATTCAAAACATCTTATACAGTCGATCCCGCTTATAACGTTCCCGCTTAGTACGACTTATTTTTATATCAACAACAACTAATTCTCATTAAGATCTGAAGCGTTTTTTGCTTACAATGTCTTTTGATGATGGTTTTTTGAAGAACGTTATAAGCGGGATCCACTGTATATAAATGTGAAAGTGAGTATGTATGTATATTTGTTCTGTATAAAAATCCATACCGTTGATCGTATCACTCCAAATTTTTTTTAGGATTCTTCGCTAATGTGTGGAAGGAGCAGTATAAGCATATTCCCACCAACAAATATTTTATCAAAATCTTTTTTACTGCAAAAATTTCCCAAAAGAAATCTTTTTTCATGTTTTCAATTTGAGACGCAAAAAAAATTTTCCAAAAAATTTTTTCTACACAAAAGATCCTAAAATCCTAAATATGACATAGTGGCCTGCGGGTTCCGACTGAAATTGGCAAACAGTGCATACCCCTGAGTCATTTCTTAGCCATCCTTCACTAGTAGTGCGATTTTCGCCATGGTTGTATATGTTTTATTTTTAAACTACTTAGAGTTTAATATTTCCCATACTGGGTTATAAATCTAGGGGGAAAAGAAAGCTTAAGCAGGCTGGAGAGGAAATGAAAAGCAGAAAGTCACTCAACAGGGCAGTGACAGAATGTCACTTCATCAGCCTGTTAGGACGTCATTAAGTTATAATTAATGCTATTCTTTTAACACCAATCATTCATCATAATGCATATATTACCTACTCTCATTTTTATACTTAGCGTCAACTATAGATCATATTAATAAATGCGATTATATGTTATTAAACGCAGTTAATTATGATTATTTGATTAAATATATATTATCTACAAAATTTGATATTTTGCAGAAAAAAAACAACTCAAAAGACTCATGCTTTGATGGGTTTTCTATTACAATTTGTACCTTAAAAATCGGTTAACAAATAACGGAATCAAATAGGTTTTCGTTCCACACTAAATCTTATATATATACTAGCTACAATACCCGGCGCTGCCCGGGTTTTCTTCAATGAGGCTTTTTGGATCATGCGATATCTCCCTCTTTCTTTGAGGGACATGCAAACCGTGTCTAAGTTAACCAATATGGCGACGTCCTGCGCGACTCATGAAAGAAATAAATCTAAATTTAAAGAAACGTAGAAATGAATAGTCCCCCCCCCCTTTTTTTTATGGGTGTTAGGTATTTCGATTCCCTCCCCCTGAACTTCAAGTTATCTATTTCTGCCTGTTTGAGCTTCCAAAAATGCTTAATTAAAGCTGTGGAATTTTTTCGATGCACTTTACGGGGCCCATAACTAATTTTAAAAACATCCTAAACTATATCAATTTATGCAAATAAATATCAAAAGACAATACGGAGACATTAATTTTCATGCTTGAGAAGATATAAATAAAAAGTTGAAATCAATGTTATTACATGGATATCCAACTCAAAAGTAGATCCGGCAAATTATTCATATTTTTCATTTTCTGGGCTTCGTATCTCCAAGTGAATTCCATATTTCAAAAATCGAGAATTCAATTTAATTTTTAAAATTATTGATGTGGCAGGGAACCCCCCCCCCCCCACTAAATTTCCGTATTTATGCAGTTAAATCGGCAATTTTAATAGTGATTTCTATGAGGATCACCCTTTTCCTGACCCTCAAAGCGATGAGGGTGATGATTATGACGTCTATTCAAAAAGCCTCATTACTGAGAGTATTGAAAATGTGGCAAACCATTATAAAGGCATGAACTATTATACATAACTGGCAGCATTAAAGAAGTGACAAACCATTGTAAAGACATAAACACGTCTGAAACTCATCGCTAGGGAACCACGGTAACCAAAGTAAACGTTCGGAAAGTGATTGTTGAGGCCCAAAAACCATTGTTGCCGGACAGTTTTTTGCCCATTTGAGGAATTTGCCTTGGTCTGACGAAATTTTAAAGTAGCCTATCGTTCAAGTCGGGTCTCATTTGGTATATATGCAAAATTTGGCGACGATCGATCTAAAATTGTAGATTTGTATAGAGAACATACACACACACACACACACAGACACACAGAAAATCAATTTTATATATATAGATAGATAATTTATGAAAGTACAAATGTTGCTTTGTACTAACTTTTTCTAAATACAAGTGATGCATTGATCAGTGCATTCTTATGCTCACAAAATAATTGATAAAAACAAATCAATTTTTGAACTTTCAAATAATTAAATCTTATTGCCACTTTTAACATTATTGAATCACTTTATTTTGTAAATTTTCGAAAAATTAATTTCCTGGATTAAAAAAACCGATAGAATGTGGAAAAGTATGGCCCAAATATTTATACTGGGTCGTAACTAGGATTTTTGCCGGGGCAAACATTATTTTGCCGCCCCCACAACTTTAAAATTCGATGATTTTATAACGGTGTTCTTTATTCCCACCTGAAATTGCCGCCCGGGGCAGTTGTCCCCCCCCAGTTACGACCCAGACTTATATGTGTAAAATTAGAAAGTAACATTCAAAGTCAAAGAGATAGATGACGATGAAAAAACAAACCTGATTTGTAATTTGTATTTACTTGCGCAAAGGTGTGGGGTCGTTCGAGTATTACGTCATCATCGATGGAGGGGGTTTCCGAATTGCTGACAAGGGGGGAAGAGGGGTTTGGACAATGCTTACGTCATCAACCACCCTTCATGAAAATATGAAATATTCTTAATGGCATCTTATTCGGTGCGCCAAAGAAAAATCTTTCGCTAGTTTGTGGGCACGTGAACTAACATTCTTCCTATTGATAAGTCCCCTACACAGAGCCCGCTTTAATGATCTCTAAATGTTTCACGGATCCTTCAAGTGCTCATGAAATGTGTCCGGGCTGCTTAAGTGCTCTGGAAATGTGCCACGCATCACTTAAGTGATCGTAATTAATCCACTGATCACTTAAATAATCTGGAAATGTTTCCGCGGGTAACTTAAATAATATGAGAATGTGCCGCGGGTAACTTAAATAATCTGAGAATGTGCCGCGGGTAACTTGAGCGATATAGAAGCGCACTGGGGGCCACGTAAGTGCTTTAAACTACGTCACATATCACTCAAAGGATCTCTGAATGTGTCACGGATCGCTTAAGTGTTCTGGAACTGTGTCCAGGGTCATTTAAGCGATCTGTAAATGTGCCGCTTAGTTTATTTTTACAAAATTAGGTTTGAGGAGGGCAGGCCGCATCAGATAACCCGCCGAGGCCATATTTGGTCTACGGGTCAAGGGCCTTTATGCGATTTATCATTATATGTCTTAGAGGGTGGGTCGCAATGAATTTATTAAAGATAAATTTTGAGTTCATAGCCTTCAAATAGCGTTGAAATCAACAGAAATTGATTATAATAACCGTATAAAGGTATTCTCTTCCGAAATTTCAATTTAAAAAAATATTTTTTTGCGTTAAAAAAATAAATTTGTGTGATGCTAGTGTCAGAACTTCGTGCTCGCGAGCACTTGATCAGCGTTCCAATTAAATTCCTTGCACAAATCGCGTTCTAGGATTGATGTCATGCAGATTTCATGCATTTGTATGTCGCACTCGCCGAAAAGGGTGCTCTTTGTTTGGTGATGGATGCAGGGAGTGCTCGCGACTAGAAAAATGTTGAAGATCTCTGATCTCTAGAGGGCAATCGACTGATCCCCTCATTACTAAGGATTAAAAATTTTAAAAGGAAGAAAAAACTCTTTTGAAGTTTCAATGCTAAAAACATCAAACTTCTACAGAATACGGCCTGTAAAATTTAAAAAAAAAGGCATTTTTACATAAAAAAATTTGAAAAAATAGGCAAAGGCATTTATGGCATTTTGGTCGAACTTCCGGCTCTACTGATTATCCAAGTATATCCACTTACACAGTGCTTAGAGGTAAGAATATTCTCCATATTGACTTATATTTCCCGTCATTGGTGGTTTTTCAGCCATTTTAACGATAATTGGCAATTTTATTTGCCTTTGACAATATTTTCGGTTGAAATTGGCAACTTCACTTGTCTTTGACAATATACTTTTGGCCGTAATTGATAACTTTTCCGGCTGTAATTAACAACTGTACTTGCTTTTGACAACTTTCCTGGCTGTAATTGACAACCGTGACAATCTTTTTTGGCGGCAATTGCCAACGTCCCATTTCGCTCCTAATTTCCCAGTATTTTTTATGAAGGAAATATGGCCACATGCTAGATATTTATTGTGTTGTGTGTGTGTATTGATACTTTTCTTTCGGAACACCTGTCACTGGCTGGAACATTGTTTTGCCCACAAAATATAGAAATTGACAGGTGAGTGTGGGCACTTCGAGCCAAACAGTGGGGTCCCAGAACATTATTTTGCCCAGAGACCCATGGTGTGCTGTTAACACCTGATTTTTCTGTGTATTATGTTGATCGCGCTCAAATTATAGGGGACCTTCTAGGAAGAACGCCATGTTTTGCTCATGAGGAAAACATTCCATGTATAATGGTAATTCTCAAAACTGTAGCGGTCGCGGCACCTTTTGGAATCGATTAGAATGCCGATTGTATCCTGTTGGATCTTCCGGCACTTCTGGGCATCCTAAATTAATGTGGCGCAGAAAATCGCAGCCGGGACGCAACTAACAAGGGGGCAGGTGAGCCTGGTGCCCCAGGCACCGGACCAGATAGAGGAGCACCGAATAATTTGCCTTTTCTCTCCTTCCATATTACGTGTTGAGGGGGATGTTTATTTGTCCCGGCTGAACAAGTATCTATATTCTATAATAACGGTGCTCAACGTTTAGGACAGAAATCTTCGAAATTTTTCTTGCCGCGAGCACTGCCTGCACCATCTAAAAAAAAAGAGCACCCTTACGGCAAGTTTGACATACGAATGCATATGAAATCAGGATGATTTAGTCCTTGAATGAAATTTGTACAAGGCGGTTGATTGGAACGTTGGTCAAGTGCTCGCGAGCACGAAATAGGACGCGAGCATCGAGCACTCTAGGTACTTCAGGGGAGCACCGTGGTGCTCGACAGCAACATGGGGTGGAACATGCCTTCTGTAGAAGAATGGGGGGGGGGGGGTCAGCTCATTGACTTTAATACGTGTCGCGGGCCACTTAAGTGTTCTGCAGATATTCCGTGGTTCACTTTAAAGGGACCTGGAAATGTGTCGTGGGCCGCTTAAATGCCCTAGAACTGAGCCGTGGGTCAATCAAGTGATATGAGAGTGTGCCGCATATCAATTAAGTAATCAGAGAATGTGTTGCAGACCACTTAAGTCATGTGGAGATGTGCCGTGGGCCACTTGAGTAATCAGGAAATGTGTAGCGGCGAATTTGAATGATCTAGAACTGTGCCACTGGAAGCTTGAGTTATCTAGAACTGTGCCATTTCTAACTCGAGGGATGTGGTTTCAACTGTGCTGCGCGTTATTGCAGTGATCGGTAAAGAAGTCGCGGGCCATTTAAGTGATTTTTGTAGGTACCGCAGTTCACTTAAGTAATCTAGAAATGTGTCGCGGGTCGCTTAAGTGCTCTGTTAAGCGGCGAGTGATCTGTGCTCCCTTGAGTGATCTGTGCCGAATGAGTTTGAAAACGAATCAGCAATGGTGTTCTTCTTCCGATGATAGGTATGAACGGTGCTCACCATTCCGGGAAGTTTGAAGCCCCTGAAGTTTGAAAACCCTAGGATACACATGCCGGCATATAAAAGTTTTATAAATGTTCTTTTATAAAATTTGAAAAATGTAATCAATTAGAGTGTCGTTTCAATCGGCTTATTGGTTGTTTTTTTCGTTTTCCAAAAGATCTTTATCAAACTTTTATAGCGTGATCCCGGTCTAAACGAAAATTAGTTAATCTCTAAGTCTAATTACTATCATATCTAGTGCCGTATACCCGCAGAGGGCCCACTTGGGGGGGGGGGACGCAGAAGGGACCTAAATGCAAATTCTTCCACAGGTCACAGGAATGGCTTGTTACAACACTGATCATATCTCTCGTGGAAAAGGGTGCGAGGGGCGAGGGGAGCATACATATAAAAATTAACGAGGGTCGCAAAACCGTTCTTGCGCCGGGCCGCTAAATGATAAAGTCTGGCCCTGATGATGGGGGCCCAGGAGCAGTAATGTGCAACGGGCCGCCACACCTGGCTGGAATTTCTAGACTGCCACCCACTACCGAAAATCGCAATAGCAGATTTCATAATCACGGGGCCCTCCTATACACATGAGGGCCTCCGGGCCGTGCCCGGATGGAGTCCGTACGATAAGAAGGTACTGGTCAGACCAACGACTTGTGGTCACTGGTATCGCTTAACATGTAAACGTGGTGAATCAATGTCACCCATATCAAGCTATCCAGCCGATGTAGCTTCGGGAATGATGAAATTATCCTATTCGCCCAGGAGAATTAAGGTGTAGGATACACATGTGACAGAAATGTGCGCCTAGAACGAGCTAAAACACCTGGGTGTCCGAGCATTGGCTGACTTGGACCAGGACTCCATGCGGCGCAAACATGACATCGATTTGTCGTTGTACGACCGACACGACGACACGGACGGAACGCCACCAACGGAACATTGGTTATCGAGTCCAGACGTGCCAAGGACGCCACAAGTCCTGTTATTCTGTTATACAAATTTATATAGGTATATATAAACAGGGCTGTCATTTCAACTTTTTCCGGGGGGGGGGGGCAAAGCAAATGTACTCAATGTATGCATATATATATATATATATATATATTGTATATATATATGTACCATTTTTAGTGTATTTTCAAAAGCCAGGGGGCAACGGCCCGCCCCCCTAAATGACGGGCCTGTATATACTTATTTAATAAAATTCCGGAAGCCCCATCTTTCGGGAACGCTTCGATATCTCCTTGAGATGGGAAGCGGGGTGTATCTGGTCCTTCAGTGATCAGTGGTCACTGGTATCGAATCAATCTATTCGCCCAAGAACTGGACGAATCAACCCCAATCAATGAGTTACAATAGTTACACAGTCACGACCATGGCCCCCACAAGGGGTGGGCTGACAAGGCTCCAGTCCTGGGGCCCGATGTGATTTTAATCATTATTTTGTTTTTTCACGCTATAAATTCATCATAAAGGGGCCCTGTGAAAGTCTGGTCGGGGGGCCCGTAAAAGATCCCAGCCTAAGGGATTTTGGAGTGTCATGGTGAAGACCATGATTATAGCACATGATTCTCATGTCAGTAGCATACTACCACGGTGTCAATCAGGGCCGGAACTGGAGGGGGGCACAGGGGTGGGGGGGGGCAACTGCCCCGTGCGGCAAAATTTAGGGGGGCGGCAGTTATAAGTGAGAACAAAGAACACCGTTACAAAACTACCGAATTTCAAAGTTGTGGGGCGGCAAGAATCGTAGTTACGGCCCTAGTATCAATAACCAAAAAAAAAGTTGTGAAAATTGTTTATGGTGCCCAATCCCAACTAAATAGTCTTTAAGCAGCGACTACATAATTTGTGAGAGGGAACATAAATCATGTAGGCCACCCAGAGTCACACGTTTCGTAGTATCGAGTGTCTATCCAGTGGTTCCAAGCAATTTCCAGTCGTGTTTTCTAAGGGCAGGGGACGGAAAAAAAAAACTGTTTGGCAAAGATGAGGTAGGCAACTCGTTTCCTGTTGGGTAGGGCCTACGACAGGGATGAGGTAGAAAAAAAAAAATTTGCTGACATCACAACTTCACGGTACATGACAATACTTATATTAACTGGAGGAAGCAGAGGCTGACACGGGACACACACACACACACACAAAAAATGAGCGCTCCTATTTGGCTCCTACCACGAGGGATATATGATGAAGGGGTTTCCTGAAGATTACTATCTCTATCTCTCTTCTCTAGAGTGTTTTTGTTGGTTAAGCTTTCCAAGAGGAGGGGACGACTAATTTTACCTCTTACTAGGCCTAATTGTAAACACATGGGTGCGCATTTCTCTCTCTTTCCTCAGGTTTCGCCGAGCACATTTGTAAACGTCTTAATTTGCTAGATGTGCGAACGAAGAGTGTTGGTAGCGATGAGAAGATGAGAAATGTAAGATTAGGGGGGAAGAGAGAGATGGTGAGTTCCCTCGGATGCCATCTTTACGTTGTAGAAAGGGAGGAGTCTTCAATCTTTCTCGAGTCGCGAGCACTGCCAATGCTTATCATTGAAAAGAGAGCACCCCCCTTACGGCAAGGGTGCTCAATCCTTAGGAGAGTGATGGGCCACTTCATTGGTTTGAAAACGTGTCGCGAGCTACTTAAGTGATCTATGAAGGTGTCGCGGGGTCTTTTAAGTGATCTGTAATTGTGCTGCGGACCGATAGTGATCTGTATAAATGTGTATTAACAGTCGACGTGTGAAGCGTAATACTGTACTTATTCGATTGAGGGCGGTATTCACCGACATGGTTTAAACCATAGTCTCCCAAACATTTTGTTCCATCGCCCCCCTTCTTCAAAATTTTTTTTCTCTCATCGCCCCCCAACTCAAATAAACCCATAGGATCCTACGTTAAATCAGTTGGTTCTATCGCCCCCTTGGACCATTCCATCGCCCACTTTGGGAAACACTGGTTTAAACTATAGTCACAATTTTTTGATAAGAGATCGACACGGATTGGTTAAATTCAGGTTTTCAACAAATCGATGTTGATGTCTTATCCAAAAATTGTGACTACAGTTGAAACCGTGTCGGTGAAGACACCCCTTAGGGAAGGAAAAGTCGTTAAAATTATCATATTGAGCGGGGGAAACTTTAACATTGTCTCTGTGGGAGAAATTGTGGTGTCGGATGGATTTTATACGTTTAATCGAGATATCCGTTTATCCGTCATCCGACTGTATTATGAAAAAACAACAACAAACCAGCCACTAAAAATCGACATGTCATTTTAATTTTGTAGTGTGCAATTTTCCTATAATAAATTATTTTTGCAATTATCTTTCAAGTTTTAAGTGCATATGCGGCAATAGCGGAAGCCCGTTGCACTACGCCACGGAATGTCAAAGAACCACACAATTACATCTGGTGAAGCCGCGTCCGCAGCTAGAGAAAGCGTGGTTTTTCAAAGAATGGTACGGGATGAGAAATCACTCCAAAAATTGAAAGACATGGTGATTTTCCTCGAGAATAATATAGAGCAGATTCATAATAAGAAAGACCGCACCGTCCAAGCCGTTGTAGAACCACATCAGCCGAGGAGGAGTGAGCGACTCAGGAACAGGGCAGCGACGGTACGCATAGCTGAGCAGAGCGAGTCAGAAAGAAGAGAGGAAGGAGAGCGGGAACAGAGTAGGATTTGCCATGCCTGTAAGGGCCCAACCGAGCAATGTGGGCTCAACAGGGAGCACAGCACCCAAAAACCCATTGGTTGACAACAATGGCAAGGTAGCAAGGGTTCAACCGAGAACTGGGGGCTCACTTGGGAGCCCACCACTCAACTGCCCACAAGATCTGCGGACGTTACTCGAAGGAGGGCAAAGTCTGCGCCGTATGGACAACCGTCGCGAGGCAGCGCAATGAAAACAGCTCCGAATGAAGCAATGAAAACAGCAACTGCTCGCGAAGAGGCTGAACTTTGAAACTGGGTCACGACTGGCCAAATGTCGCGAGGCAGCTTTGTGTATTATGTGTGATGCATATATTATGTATAAATGTGTGTGTATTTTGTGTGATATATATTGTATATAACCGTTTCACGGCCCGGGGGACCTAGGAGATTCGGAGGGGGGGGGGACACTCATACTTCCGGCACAACTCAATCGGTAGTAAATTGCCTAGGGCGATAGATTGGAGTTGTGCTCGGTTTGAATGAATAAATGAATCTTTTAAGGATTTTTAAAACCATGAGTTAGCGGATAATTAATGTCAAAAGAATTAAATTTCTAACAAAGAAGACCACATTATTCAATGGGGATGCAGACGGGCTCCTGAGGGGCCCATATGAAGAAAGCAAGAATCACTTGTAGGAGGGTTCATCCTCATAAAATCGAGTATCGTTGTAGCGAAAAGTTTCACTGCATGAGCAATAATCTCACCCTCAAACACAGGACACAAGTTATTTCTGAACATAATTATCTATAAAGGAAAGACTCTGTCTGGGAAAGAAACACCATCCTCTCTGGTTTGATGACTCCCGTAAATGAGAAAATGATTAAAACGAGGAAACTACTGGTAAGACGAAACCGGCAAGAGATGCGACACGAGATTAGCTTGAGGACGACTCAACTTCCACACTCTTCTCGTGAAATTTGGACACTGTTTCTCAGGGGGGGGGGGGGTGACTTAGGCAATGTTATATTTGGTGGGATGGAGGGGAAAAGTGCGATGATGGTTAGGTTTGAAGGAGAAAAAGGGGGAAAGTAACTCTAAAAAGAGTAGAAATTTATGGTGCGATACGGTTCTTACTTCTTTTAAAAGTTAAGACGTCGGAAGTGTTACGCCGTGACAAGAAGTCTTCTAGGTTTTCAGTCGTTTCCTCACGTGGAATTCACCACGGGAAAGAAAGAAGACGCGAAATGCTTCGGGAGTGTGAGTAATCTACTAAATGGGTTTTAGATTGGCTTCTTGCCGCCGCTCTTTTCCCTTTTAAAAACGGTTCGGGAATTAAGATAGAAAGAAAGAAAAAAAAAGGCGCTGACAATTTTCAGCGCTTTTTCGAGGCCCTATTGTCGCAACAATCGTATATTTACTTTGGCGGTTGCGTGTGGGGGCCCCTTTTTTTTCGAATTCCTACGCGATTTATTTTGGAACCGTATTTGTCTTTTAAGTTGAATGGCGGCCGAAAAAAAAAAAGCTGTGTTGCAGAAAAACATTTTAAACGACTTTTTACGCGTTTTAGGGTGGAACTATGCTACTTAAGTGGGTTATAATGAGTTACACGCGTGCTTCATAGGAGGCAACTATCATTTCTGTGCGTGTACGGTACTCAGAATATAGGTATATGTAAATCTGGTTATTCGGTACTAGATACAATTGCCTTAATATTTGGAGAATTCCAAAACGCTTACATATGAGTTGATATAACTCATGGTGTATCAGTTTAGATACCTTTAGGTATTTTCCCATGATACTGAGAATTTAGTAATGGACCACTAACGCATTAAGGGGAGAGGGGGTGGAGTGAGCGAGCAAAATTGCATTAATCCGTCACTGCAATGGATACATATTCACATTATGACAACTTTATTGCTCCTTATTAAAGTTTGCTGCTGCTTATTACCGTTTCCCAGAAGGGAAAAGAGATTTTTCTGGTTCTTATACCCATACGAAACTCAGGAAAACAAAATCAGCTGTCTCCTCCGAGAATCGTACCCGGGGTCCTGTTGTATATGGGGCGTGCGCTACCTATATGCCTACAACAGAGATACAACCTTCCCTTTTTTCTATGCATGTAACACGCATTTAATAACCTGCTGTGCTGAGTGGAGACGTAGCGTTGGCATTTAAATACCATTTCAGATAGTAAGTACTGATTTGATCACATTCATTTGAGAAGAAATTCTTATTTACAGGAAAAAAATATCCCTGCTTTCATTGGCGTACGCAAAGGAAGGGGGGGTTGTTTGGGGTTCTAACCCCCCTTGAGCCAAGATTATAGTGTTATTTTGCAGGAAAAAGTAAACCCCCCCCCCCCAGAAGCAAAAAAAATCTGAAACCCCCCCCCCCTCCAGAAAATTCTGCGTACGCCTATGCCTGTTTTGTCCACAACATTGATAATAAAATCTTGTTGTATTTTTTGCATTTCAAGTGCTGATTCTCGAATTCTGGCTTGTGTAATTGGGATAATACAATAGTAGCCTACTATAGTAGGGCCTAACTGCAGAATTTATTTTATTTTTATTTGAGAAATAATCAAAGGATAAAATTGCCTAGTATGGTGTATCAGAGCCACCCTTATAGACGCCGGGCTCGGTGCGGGAACAATCGTGAGGACTCTTCGTGTTTGATCAATAATTTCCGCAAATTCGTTGTTTTACATACATATATCGGAAATTTTCCTCCGAAAAATGGCAATCTCATTTAAATGACAATAATTTGTGTTTATCATTATGCCAAATATAGAGGCAGTGTTTTTTCTTAAACCAACATGAGTTTCTTATATTTTTCGAGTAAAACATTTTACATTTTGAACTCGTTCCGGCATTGATGCTTCTAAGCACAACTCCTAAATTCGATTTTCACTCGCGTGAGCTTCATAAAGTTTTTATAATTACCAGCGGAATGTCTCAAAGGTACACAAAGGCTCAATTTCTTGACAAGAACGATTTTGACCCTTGCGTTTTGAAGAGAAATACCATGTGTGTGTGTGTAGAAGACATTGCTGAGCATTCTTTAACAATGATGGAAAAGTAAGTTGTGTGGCAAAAAAAAAAATAAATTGCATTTTTATGCTATTCAAATGTAAATCACGCCTATGCTACGCAAATCACATAAACACAGTGTGTTCCCTGGAAGTGCAACACATTCCACCTAATTTACTAAATATAACCACTCAAAAATTTTTCTCCTCTGGGCATTTTAATGTTTGCTAATTAAAGGGTTAAGATTTTGAAAGATAAAATTAATAATTTCATCTCACATTTATAAATAATTAACTCTAAAATGAGATAAATTTATTTCTCCTTTAATTTTTTTTTTCCATCCTAATTCATTATTTCACAAACATATCTCGGAAATTTTCCTCTGCGGAGAACTAACAATCTCACAAATAAAATAACTTAAAATTTAGAGAAAAATACTTGAGGAATTTTATTGAAAATTTACGAATAAATTTCTTTAAAGCTGATATTAATTTAGTATTTCTCTTCTTATTTTTTTTTTCATCCTAATAAGATATTTTGCATATACGTCTTGAAAATTTTTCTCTGCCGGAATAGCAATTTCATTAAGAAGATTAATTAAAAGCTAGAAAAAAGAAGTTCAGAAATTTCACATCAAATTTATGAGTACCCATTATTTCTTCTCTCATTTTCTTTTCATCCTAATTTGTTATCTTACATACATATCTCGGAAATTTCCATCTTTGACGACAACGATCTCATTAAGAAGATAGTTTAAAATTTATAAAATAATTGAGAATTTCATCACGAATTCTCGTGAATAAAATGAGGTGAAAAACTATTATCGCTCCCCACATTTTTCTCCCCCACATCGTCATATTTCAAATTCGAACGAAAATTTGAAATTATTAGGGGCACGATTATTATTACATCCCAAAACGATCGACAGTTTGAAACGCTGAGAATCCAAATAGTAGGAATGCGAAGATTTTACGTCACATATAACTGATAAGCATGAATTGATAATTCATTGTTATATGATACAATTATCGCTAGTCATAATTCTCCGAAGAGAAATACGACTTTTAGTAGGCATCCGACTACATTGGAAACGTCATTTTGTAAGAAAATATCGATTATTACATTGTTTGGTTTATATGACACTTAGAATCGAAGTTACGTCCACTTTAATGTTGCGTTTTTTACATACTTGTAATACGCGAATAAGAACTTTAAACGGGTTTTACGAAGAATGCTGTCACATTTTACTTGAGTTCGAAATATGATTTCTAAAAATCTATTCATTGTATCATAACGAAATTTTGATATAATATTTTTACTATATATTGTTGAGGTTATGAATCAAAATCTAAAAGTCTGTCACATATATTTGTCTGATTAAAGTGTGTTATAGTCAATATGTAGGATGAAATTTCAAAAAAATAAATCACATGCACATTAATAGATTTGAATGCAACTTATATATGAGCATATCATACAATCCTTCAAATTTCAGTTCATAACCTGTTCCGGTACTATCAAAATGTACTGTGAAAATAACAAAACATTTGATTCCGAGAAGTTTTTGCAATCGTGTTTCGAATATTACATGAATTTTGTTTAAAATTTGACATAAAAATGACTTTTTCATAGAAATTGACATAGGTAGTCCAGAATGTATTATTGTTTTCATCATTTGGAGACACTTTCTATCAAAAAATGTCTTAAAGTTCACGCCAGAACCATTTTATATGAAAGTGTTTTGGAACGTAGTCGGATACGAAGTAAATTCATGTAAATTTAAAATTAATTTGAATAGTTTATTTGAATGTTATATCGGGCTTTACCAACTATGTGTAAACACGCCATTACTCTGTAGTAAACTTCGAACGTCGTTTCATGATATACACTGGACAAAAAAATTGTAGCAGGCTACAGGCCTATTTTATAGTAGAATCGCGAAATTAGATGGGAAAAGCACATGATTCCAAGGCCGTGTCGCCCCATTCAGTTGCCCGGTAATGTTTCTGTAAATCGATGGCCAATCTATACACTTCAGCTCTACATTTTACAAATCGGGCAGGAATCGCATATCCTTAAGTGGGATTCTGGGTCAGAATTTTTTCTGACTCTTTTTCTACTTGAATAAATTGATTTTCTGGTAAATATTTGGTACCAAAAATGGTATATGAAAATTTAAAATTCACTTCTCGACTTTCGAGTTTGCTATCGTTAATCTACCCTCCGTACAGTGCTTTTGGATGTAAGCTATACTAACTGCATAGCTTAAGATGAATTTTGATGCAACAAAAAATGTAGCAATTTACAAATATTTTGATGCCTGGCTTTTAAAAGAAATATCTCTTGTTCTTAATTTGTGCAGAAGTTTCTAATTGCCTTATGAAAATCAAGATTATTTTTAACATTTTCCTGTACGATTCTAAGTCTTAGAATAGAGAATTGAATACTAATATTACTAGGTATTTTATGAAATATTTTGGTATAATTTGAGATCTTTCCATCGATAGGCATTCAAATGTTCAATATCTTTTGGTTGTGCAAGAATAAGTACGGTAATTGCGCCTGAAGGAATATTTTGAACCCTTTTTGTATTATAATATTCACTTTTAATAGTTATGTAGCCTAGTTTAGGCCTGTTTAACTACGAAATGTCTTAAGCTTTTCAATAAAAGATCTAACGAAGTGGGGTTTTCAGCCGTATTAAAATTAAAAGTATACCAGTATATCGGGATTTGAATTTATACAGATGAGTCTCTGTAGGCCTAGTGACATGATTGCCAAGGGTGGTTTAAGTAGACACCGTAGTCTACTGTAGTTCATATATCGAAATAATTGATACACATAGGCACGAAAAAATATGAAACAACTTGAGAAAACTTTTTGATTATATTTTACTAAAAGAAAAGTAACATGAAATTTTACATAGTGTTTTTACGTCATGCTTCTCCTTCCTAATATACTTTTTACAGAAAACATTACCCACAGAAAATTAGTCCGAAAATTGTCGTAAAATTTTATGTTGTCGAATAGAGCTATGTTTGAAAAAAAAAAAAATTGCATACAGCAGGGATCTTCAAATTGGTCGGCGGGTCACGCGTGACTCTCGAAACTTTATGCAACATGTGGGCCGCCAACGAAAAGGTTTACATTGTTACAGAGCTTATAGAAATATTCTGAAAAAGAAACCTCAATGTAGAAAAATATATTCCAGAATTCGTGAAAGAAGTAATTTCAAGAATAGTTTTAGAAAACATTTCAGAAATCATTTTAGAATTATTGAAAGAAATAATTTCGGAAAGTGGATTTAGTGGGAAAAAAATTATTTCGCAATTCATAATTAATGAAAAAAATGTTTCCATAATTATTATTCCCAAGTTTTTTGGATTAATGAAGATTCATATTTGATGGAAAAAATAATTTCAGAATTGATGGAAATTTATATTTAATTAAAAAATAATATCAGAATAGAGTTATATGTAATTTTCAAAAGTATGTTTCTTCTATTTTCGATCAGAACGCCAGTCTATCTTCGTATCCATTTTTAGATTCAATTATTTGCTTTGAGTGTGAATAGAATACTTATAGTTTTATATTATATTTATATTCTATAGCTTATTCTTTTAGTCCTGCTAAAAGGACTTTTCAATCCCTTGAAGCTACAAAGTGTTTGTAATATGTGTGTATGTAATTTGTGCGTATTACATGTTTGTATTCGCGAAGTAAACAAAAAAAGGTGTTATTTTATTATTAATTCTTTCATTTATTTAAGGAGACTTGATACCTTTAGGGCCGTGTTCACCGACATGGTTTAAACAGTAGTCACAATTTTTGGATAAGAGATCACCATAGTTTGGTAAAAAACCTGAATTTAACCAATCCGTGTCGATCTCTCATCAAAAAAAGTTGTGACTATAGTTTAAACCATGTCGGTGAACCGCCCTTAACATGATGAAACACTGAGCTCTAATGGAAATATCATTAAAAATAGTATATATATATATATATGTATATACTATTTTTATATATATATATATAAATAATAAAGTAATGGTTATATATATATATATATATATAAATAATAAAGTAATGGTTATATATATATATATATATATACTATTTGTATATATATTATATATATATATATATAACCATTACTTTATTATTTTTTTTACACATGTTCTTGATTGTATGTGCTATCCTATGCTGGTTAAGAAGTTTTATATA
This sequence comes from Pholcus phalangioides, assembly GCF_987345545.1. Taxonomy (NCBI): domain Eukaryota; kingdom Metazoa; phylum Arthropoda; class Arachnida; order Araneae; family Pholcidae; genus Pholcus; species Pholcus phalangioides. The sequence continues at coordinate 19,547,887 of NW_028301615.1, read as the reverse complement.
TCTTAGAAATTTAATTAGTTTTGTACGTTTTCAAAAAAAATATGCATTAAAAACAGCTTGTGCACGCAGGACAAAATACCATGACGTCAATGTAATAGAATAAAAACTGATTCAAAAAACTGTTCAGTTCATGAAATGAGATTTCATTGACTCTCAATCTTACTTATAATTAAATTCTGAAATGTAAATCTGAAGTTTCGAAAATTTTTAAATTTAAAATTCAGTTATAAATAAGATTGAGTCAATGAAATCTCAAAATTTTGCTTCATTTCATGAACTGAACAGTTTCCTTTATTTTGAATCATTTTTTATTCAATTACATTGACGTCATGGTATTTTGTCCTGCGTGCACAAGCTGGTTTTAATGCATATTTTTTTTGAAAACGTAAAAAAAATTTAAGAGTTCAAGATATGTAAAACTTTTTACCAGCATAGGATAGCACGTAAAATCAAGAACATGTGTAAAAAATGTGAAATAATGATTTTTCATTTTTGAATGATATTTATATTAGAGCATACTGTTTCGTTATGTTAAAGGCAAGTCCCCTTAATAATTTATTTATTTCCAGTTTGATTATTTTGATTGTGCGTTGACGGTAGCTACTGACGGATAGTAAATTCCACCGTTTTGGCCTCTACCATCATCGGAAATGCTCTGCTCTTGGAACAATTTTGGCGTTCTTCCCTTGAGAACGACCTCTGCATTCTTCCAACTTTCATATTTCCAAATTTAAATATATATATTTCTTCAATTTTTTGGCTTTGTTTTTTGTGTTTTCTGCAAATTATTTCAGGCCTATAAATAGCCCATGCACATATAATGTATATAGATATTATTTATATTAAGAGATAGTCTTTTTTCGGCACGAAATATACTAAGAAATTGAATTTTCTGGATGTTATGCCGAAACTAATATTTGGAAAGAAATAGTGATTTGTCTCTCCCAGAAACCCTTGCATACCGGGCAAGTGCGCTAACCAATACACCAGAAACACACTTTTCAATTCCTCCTATAACACGCATTACTAGCGTGAAACGTTAAGTGGAGACATGGCAGCCTCCCTTAACTACAGAAATTTTCGCCCCAGTTGGTGCTTTTGTATTAAGAGATAGATGGTATGATATGCAAGGAACCCGGGTTCGATTCCCGGAGGAGACAAATCACGTTTCTTTCCAAATATTAGTTTCGGTATAACATCCAGAAAATTAAATTTCTCAGTATAGATATTATTTCCTAAATCTTGCCCCTAATTCAATCGTTCTGAAAAAGCACTGAACTATAGATATAAATATAACTTAAGTAATCTTATGTCTATGCATTGAACAGGCAAACATAAGTGCAGTGAAATGTCGATGCAACGATACTCTGTAGACCAAGGACGTGGTTGAAAAAGACAACTATCGCTGCAGAGAACAGGGGGGTTCTTCAACTTTTCTTCCAGTCTCGAGCACTGCCTGTGCCCATCATCAAAAGACGACTCCCCTTACTGCGAGTTTAACATACGAATGCATGAAATGACGATGATTTCATCCCTTGAATGCACAATTCCTCCCAGGTGTTTAATTGGAACGTTGATCAAGTGCTCGCCACGAGCACGAAATCGAACACAAGCATCGATCACTCTGAGTAGGCCTACTTCAGGGAGTAACGGGTTGAAGATGACTGTTGTAGAGGGATTATCGTTATATCGAGAGCCGGCACAGTTTAACATTTTTAACTCCACTTTTTGGAATCAATTTTTATCAAGGAGCCCCTTGGCCTTTTTTTTCCTCTATGTGTATTCATTGAATATAGGAATACATTTTATTTTCCTGGAGTGGCCGAGGAGCCGAGTATAAACATAGTTGCATAAATAAGTTGAGAACCACAATATTAAACTACAGGCATTTACAAACAAGATTCGAAAAAATATTTTTTATAAAAGGACTTATCGTCATATCGAACATCATTGTGGTGAGGTTTCACTGTATCACCCGCTTGCCGCGCAGCACTCTTCGAGAACCACTATCGTGATTCCTTCAAAAACATATTACAGAGCTCACAACGATCTAGAGCTTCCCAACAAAGCTAAGGCTAGTCAGGGAAATGTAAAATTTCTTTGGCAAAAGTCAGGGAAATGTGAAAATATTTGATAAAAGCCAGGAAAAAAAAATTGAAACTAGGAAAACATTTAAAAAAAAGAAGGATGCCATTTTGAATTATACTTCTCTCTTCAGAAGTTCGAGTCAAGGAAAATCAGGAAAATTTTGAGTTTATTTCTAAAAATTTTTTTAGTTTATGTTACGAAAACTTTTTGGGTTTCGCTCCAAGGAAAGTCTTGAGTTTTTGTCAGAGAAAGTCAGGGAAATTTTTGAGTTTGGGTCACAGGGAAAATCAAAGAAATTTCCAAGTTTTTTTCAGGGAAATTTTAGATGTTATGAAAAGTTTGTGAGTTTATTTCAGGGAAATTTTTGAGTTTATTTCAAGGAAATTTTTATTTTTGAGTTTATTTCAGGGAAATTTTTAGTTTTGAGTTTATTTCAGAGAAATTTTTGAGTTAATGTTACAAAAACTTTTGTTAAGTTTCTTTAAATCAACGAAATTTTTGAGGTTTTCGTCGTCACAGAAAGTCAGGGAAAATATCTGAGTTTTTGTTAGGGAAATTTTTGAGTAGGCCTAAATGTAACGAAATTTCTTGAGTTTATGTCAGAGAAATCAGAGAAATATTTGAGTTTTGGTCAGAGTTTCCGTCAGGGAAAAAAAATTTTTATACTCAAAAATGTCAACTTTTTGAGTTAATAATCGGAAAATTTTTGAGTTTATATTACGGAAACCTGAGTTTTTTTTTTTCTGTCAGGGAAATTTCTGAGGTTTTTGTCAGAGAAAGTCAGGAAAATATTTGAGTTTTAGTCAGGGAAATTTTTGGCAGTAAATGTAACGAAAACTTCTTGAGTTTATGTCAGAGAAATCAGGGAAATTTTTTATTTTTTTTTTTCAGGGAAAGAAAATTTTTCTTCAAGTTTTCATCTGGGAAATTTTTGAGTGTCTTCCAGGGGAAAAAATCATTTCTTAAACGAAAAAATTAGAAGGAAACTTCTAAGTTTATTTCAGGGAAATTTTTGAGTTATTTCAGGGAAATTTTTGAATTCATTTCAGGGAAACTTTTGAGTTCACGTTCATTTCAGGGAAATTTTTGAGTTCATTTCAGGGAAATTTTTGAGTTCATTTCAGGGAAATTTTTGAGTTCATTTCAGGGAAATTTTTGAGTTCATTTCAGGGAAATTTTTGAGTTCATTTCAGGGAAACTTTTGAGTTCACGTTCATTTCAGGGAAACTTTTGAGTTCACGTTCATTTCAGGGAAACTTTTGAGTTCATTTCAGGGAAACTTTTGAGTTCATTTCAGGGAAACTTTTGAGTTCATTTCAGGGAAATTTTTGAGGTCATTTCAGGGAACCTTTTGAGTTCACGTTCATTTCAGGGAACCTTTTGAGTTCACGTTCATTTCAGGGAAATTTTTGAGTTCATTTCAGGGAACCTTTTGAGTCCATTTCTCAGGGAAACTATTGAGTTCATGTTCATTTCAGGGAAATTTTTGAGTTTTTGTTATAGAAAGTCACGGAAATGATCAATGTATTCGGACAAACCCGTATTAATTAAAATTAAAGTAGAAAAATTTTGAAGTTATCTAATCTAAAAAGATGAGGGTAAAAAAAATGAGGGAGGGGGCGAATGAAACAATAAATTCATCTGATATTAAAGAAAAAAATTATTCATGAATTTATAACGAAATTCCTCAAAAAAAAAGAAAAAGTTTCCTAAATCTAATTTTATCTAATTTTTGTAAATAATCTTCTTAATGAGAAATCATCGTTCCCACACACACACACACACCGGAAAATTCCCGAGACAATAAATAAATGAAATATACTCACAAAACGGTATGAAGTTGTCATCATCACCTGATGCGGTAGAAAAACCATCACGCCATTGATGACAATGAATGGCATGACCACACCTACGCATCCAGAGGGAGAGGAGGCGGGACCCTCGAACGCCACCGGAAGGTCGACAGCTCATTTTTCATTGGACGTTTATATACTTGTGCGGTTCGGTTGCGCTATCGATTCGCTGGGCTGCCGTGGTCGTGATCGCTGGGGCGGAGCGACTTCGGGAAAGGGGCGGATCCGAACAGCGCTTGGTTGACAAGTCTCTCTCTCTCTCGCTTCCCTTTCTTGTTCTTGTTCTTTCAGTCGGAGAAGAGAGAGTGTCTTCCGATTCGTATCCACCTTCCGCTTTTTATTTTGATTAACTTTCAACAATTTTTTGTTGTTGTTGCTTCCTTGCGTAAGAAAAACCCACCACCGCCGATGATTGCGCTGCAGAAGCCGCGGTCTTCGAGTCTAGAAGTCCACCGGCACTGACTTGATAATAACTGACTGGCTATAACAACGATGTTGGTCCCCCCGGATATGATGGCCGCTCAATCCAAGCTGCTGTACCAGCTGAATAAGTTCTACGGCGAGAGAGTCCAGGCGAGGAAAGGCACCATCGCCAAAACCGTGAGGGAAGTCTGCAAAGTCGTCCAAGACGTCCTCAAGGAAGTCGAAGTCCAGGAACCGAGGTTCATATCCTCCCTGAACGACTGCAACGGCCACTTCGAAGGGTTCGAGGTCATATCCCACTCCGAGTTCGAGGTCGTCCTCTACCTCAACCAGATGGGCGTCTTCAACTTCGTCGACGACGGATCGCTGCCCGGCTGCGCCGTCCTGAAGCTCAGCGACGGCCGCAAGAGGTCCATGTCCCTGTGGGTGGAGTTCATAACTGCCTCCGGGTACCTGTCGGCGAGGAAGATCCGATCGAGGTTCCAGACTCTGGTCGCGCAAGCCTGCGACAAGTGCAGCTACAGGGATATAGTCAAGATGGTCGCCGACACGACGGAGGTCAAGCTGAGGATCAGGGAGAGGTACGTCGTGCAGATCACTCCGGCGTTCCGCTGCAGCGGCCTGTGGCCCAGGTCCGCCGCTCACTGGCCGCTGCCCCAGCCCCACTTCCCTTGGCCGAACCCCAACCTCGTCGCCGAAGTCAAAGCGGAAGGGTTCGACCTACTCTCCAAGGAGAGCGTCACCCTGCAGGGGAAGCAGTCGTCGATGGAAGGCGACGCTTGGGTCCTGAACTTTTGCGAGGCCGAAAACAGGCTCCTTCAGGGCGGCTGCAGGAAGAAATGCCTCAGCATACTCAAGACCCTGAAAGACCGGCACCTGGACCTACCGGGCAACCCGGTGACCTGCTACCACCTGAAGACGCTCCTCCTGTACGAATGCGAGAAGCACCCCAAGGAACTGGAATGGGACGAGACGTGCATCGGGGACCGGATCAACGGGATCCTTCTCCAGCTGATATCGTGCCTGCAGTGCAGGAGGTGCCCTCATTACTTCCTCCCCCAGCTGGACCTCTTCAAGGGCAAGTCCGCCAATTCCCTGGAGAACGCGGCGAAACAGACCTGGAGGTTGACGAGGGAGCTCCTCACGAATCCGAGGTCGCTCGAGAAACTCTGACCAACACCAGAGAGAGCTGCGGAACTCCAGCCCACGCACACAAGCAAATCGCCAAAGAATCATCATCAAATGACAACCGATTATCATTCCAGTGGAGAAGAGCTGCAACTTCTGACCCACCTTTTAACCCCCCCTGTTTTTAATCCATCATCAACGTCTGTGCCGTGCTGATTATACGTCTGTAACCACAGACGCGCGCCCCCCTGGATGTGCAATGTCGTGTAAATAATTGAATACCTCTCGTAGTACTGAATGTGTTCATCCCAGCAGTGTCGTCACATCTCCGACATGGTGGATGTTAGATAAAATATCGGACAGGAACGATCTTTATATAGTAAAATGTAGTACGGTGAGTAAAATAAAACATCTCATTTTAAAACAAAAAGTGCAATAAATAACGAACTGTAATAGGAGAGAGAAATAATAATAATCCTAGTTAGGATAATTCCTGGGATTATCTTTCTTTAAGATTAGATTAGGACTGATCCTTCCTGATTAAAAAAGACCGAAAATATTCTATTATTCTGTATATAATATTTTGTAAATATTCGGATGATTTCGATTGGGTATTAGACCCTTTCTTCCGTCACTTTTCATGTTGAAATTTCGTCATTATATATCCCTCCTTTTTCGATTAATATAATGTTCTATAATAACATGATCAAGGTCAAGATTAAATTTCATTTCGAACATGAAAAATTTCTTTGAATGTTTTTAGTCGATTTTATTCGTATTTACGAGTGCATTTTTCTTTTGGTAGGCCTATATAGATCAAATACAAACAAATTTCTGCGATTCCGGTAGAATTATACTAGTAGGCCTATATCTCTGTGCTATAATGCAGGACTCCGTGATTGCGAATTTCTTTCAGATCCTGACTTTTATTGCCCCTTCCCTCCCTGTCAGGGGGCCACCCTTATCCAGGGATGTCTTAAGAGTTTCGGGGGGGGGGGGCGCCTGGGCCAAGTGATTTTTCTGAGGCCCTACCTGATAAAAATTGACATGTTTATTCCCGAAAATTTCACCTAGTAGGATTTTTGTGAGCCCGCCCAGACCGTACCCAAGTGGGGGAGTCCATGCGTTAAGACAGCACTGTCCTTATCAGACGTGGGGCCGGTGCCGACTAATTTCGGGGGACTACTTAGCCCCAATTTTTTATATTTTGTTAGTGGGGAGGGAGATAAGCATCCAAATATTCATGTAGTAGGCCTATCTAAGAATATGCAGGAATACTGAAAAAAAAATATTTACTCACCAGTGAGAATCCAGAATTAATCGAAGAAAAAATCCTAGAGAATTGATTAAAATTTAGAAGTAATGAGAGAGAAAAACAATCCCTATATAGAATTTAGATAGAAATTCAGAATTGATGAGAGGGAAAAAAATTCCAAATTCCAGAAATGATGACAATTCCGATTTGACGAGAGAAAAATCCTAGAATTGATGAAACCTCTGAATTAATGGGAAAATTATACGGTACGTGAGGGGCTTCCCAAACCCCGGGACCCGGTGCGACCGCACCTGTCGCACACCCCTTAGCTCTGCTCCTTATTAGTTTTGTAGGAAATTTATGGGGTAAAAAAATAAAAAAAATATCGAAGTTGTTACTGTTGTACCATAACATTGTAATTTGATGCTGGTGACTAGATAAAATGAGTAATTCTCGAGAGTGGTTACCATCTAGGATGTATGGGCATGACCCGCTAACTTAGCTCTTATATTAGTTCTAAAATATATACTTACAAAAACTGATAAATAAATAAGGTAGCTGTTGTATAAGTGGAACCGTAAAATGGACTCTTTCATGATCGCTCTCCCAATTTATGACAAAATTGCACAATTTATTTTTACATATGATAACTGTAAGACCAGTCGAGGCCCGGGCCTCGACTGGCCTTACCTTCCCTTAATAACATATGATAACTGGTTACTCAAATAACACATTTGAGAAGTTTGACAAAAAGTTGGACATTAATTTAGCACGCTTTTCTCTTTGTAATTAACACTAGAAGGGCCGGACGATACGTTATAACTAAAAGGGCCGATGGCAGTCATTGTGACTGCTGCTTGTTTTTAGTGCAATGCATTGAAACACACTAAATTTTTGCAGTAAAAAACAACAAGCATTATCCCACATGGTTAATTTGTTATTTTTGAAGAAATTTGACTTTTCTTAACCATACAGGGTGTCCATAAAAAGACTTTCCAACTGTAAATACGAAAAATTAGAGGGCAACTGTGAACAAGATTTACCATGAAAAAAAGATAGATGAACATTGCATTTACATCATACATTGCTTCATACGTAAATATAACGGCTTTTTTGTTCACTTTATTCAGTTGTTCGCGCACGCCATGGATAACATACAGTATACTATTATGCCATCGTAAATTTGCAGTTATCCAGGAAAAACTAGGGATTTATTAAAATTCCATACTACAAATTAACTTATGAAGAATATACAATTTTTAAAAAAACATCTTTGTGTCGTTCTTTTTCATCATCTGATTCAGAGACCAATCACATCCAGAATCACTATTTTCTGTTTCGAATAAATGGAGCAGAAAATCATGGTTTTCGTTGTCAGAGTCTGTATCGTAAGTCTCCTCAGCCTCAGATTTATTGTCCGGAACATCATTCAGCGCTGATAAAATTAGACTACTTTGTTCTGAGACACATCCTTTTTATAAGAGCCATTTCTACACTACACAGTGTGAATGAATCTGTGTTTCCTAGGCAGGGGCGGATCTAGAACTCGCTGTTGGGACGGGGTGATAATATACAGGGCCGTCTTAAAAGCATCATGGGCCCCCGGATCAAGTGGTTTTTCTGAAGCCATACCAGATAAATTCTAGAAAATTTTAACTAGATCTCATTCTCGTGAGGCCCTTTACTCTTGAGTGCCCGGGTGGGCCCATGCGTTAAGGCGGCACTGGTGATTTATATATATATACATTACATTGTGCAATGGGAAACGTCCTGCATTGCCCCGTATTTTCTGGGATAGATGTGATTTTTTCTGTCTCGGTTTTTTGAAAGAAATGTTCTAGTTTTTTCCCGTGTTTTAATCGAAGTTTACTTGAATTTGTTATTAAATGAAAAATATTGATACATGTAATTTTCAACGGATTTATTAAATGCAATATTATCATATTAACATTTCGTTTGGGGGTATGATCGCTCCCGATCACCCCTCCAAGCGATCTGCGCCTGTTCCTAGGAAGCTTTCAAAGCAGATGGTAGTATGAAGAGTCATGAAATGTGCCAAACTAAAACAAAAACTGAGCTTGAGATGAACGATCAGTAAAAAAAAAATTCCTGAACTTTGATAACAGAGGCTATAGCTCAATAATATATAGCGTTTTGATTGTGGATACACACTGTCCCTGTCAATAGACAACATTTATAACTGCCCAGTAACACGAATGCAAAACAAAAATAGCATTATTTCATTTATTTTTTCCTAACTGATATGTTACTCGTGAATATATGTTGTGTGTGCCAACAGGGAAATGATAGGGAATGAACCTAAAAGCAAAAATTTACATCAATGCCCACCACAAGGAGAAAACATGTAAACATGTACAGTTCACATATGGTAGTCAAAATGACTGCTCGCAGCTCGTTTTAGGTATAAAAGTCGATATCTCCCGAACAAAACCTTCAATGGTTTCAAATTTTTGTACACGGAGAGGAGTACAGAAATAATGAAGTCACCAAAAATGGAGCGTGTACATTGAATACTGTCAAGATTATCGCGTTTTGAAAATCAAAAACCTTCAAAATGGCTGCTCCCTCCGGCCGTTCTAGTTAACCCTATCATTTGCGCAACGCTTCGTTTGAAATTTTTTTTTTCAAATTTATCTTACAAATTTTTGTATCAAATGGACATTTTTGGGAACTAAAAGGTCTAATAAGTGTCGTAGTATTGTTTTAAAATTTGTTTACAATGAAATTTGATTCTTTTCATGATTTTTCAAAAATGAAATTTTATTCCGATTTCCTACCTGAATTTTTTTTTCCTTGACAGAAATAAATTTTTTAAAAATAGGGGAAAGTAATTTTTCCCCAATTTTCTTTTTTTTTCACATAGTAGGCCTACATAAGGTTTCCCAAAGTGGTAATTATTAATTAATTTGATTAAATTAAGATAATTAATTAAGATTAATTAGAAAGTTGGTTAATAGGACATTTACATTAATTACAAAGAAAAACATGCTAAACGGACGTCCAATTTTTTGAAACTTCGAAATTAGTATGTTATTTAAGTAGCTAGTCATCATACATTAAAAAAAAAATTGTGCGATTTGATCACGGATTGTAAAAGCGTCAAAAATGGGTAAACGCAAATTTCCAATTAATTAACTTTTTAATCAATATAGATTAATTAACTTTTTAATCAATATAGATTAATTAATTTGTTAATCAAAATAACTAGTAGAGAGAGAGAGAGAGAGAGAGAGAGAGAGAGAGAGAAAGAATGTTGGGCTATCGAAAGGTAGATGTAGTACCGATTCTTCTTTGAATTTCGATTCCCGACAAGTCTTAAAGGTGAGTTGCCCATAACAAACATCTTCACTGACTTTTTATTTGTGAGGTTGTTGACAAGAATCCAGTCACCAATCTTTGCCTTAAGAATGGTTTTTAACGCTATATCTATGAGCTCCGTTGTTTCTCTATTTCTTGTCGCTCATCTTTTAGGTCTATAGATGCAGCTAGTGCTGACACAAGAGCTTCATTCCTTTTTTCTGTTCCATACCACAGTTGATAAGGTCAATGCAAGTAGATATTTATTGGTTCCACTTACCCCAACACAAGAGAAACGGGGAGAAAGCGTAACTCTCTTAATTCGTACTTTCCCAAGAGTAATATCACAATTACATTGACCCTTAAATGCATGATTTTTTTTCCAGCTGATAATGTTTTTCATAGTTACTGACAAGTATGGAAAGCCTGAAAAATCATTAAAAAATCTGTACTTCTACAAGGTCTAAAAGAGGATGTACAGAGCTTCAAAAATCACATACGAAATAAATGTATTAAAGTAATCTTACTTTCCAACTATATATATAACTACCTTCTTTGTGATTCAAACTGTAGTACGAAAAAAAAAAATTATTGTTGCAAACTTAAAAGGTAAAAGAAAAGAAATGCAAGCGAAACATTTTAACAAATTAGCAAAATGCTCTGTAACAAACAAAGAGTTTTTGTCGTTAATCTAGACATCTACCAGGCTATTCAAAATATAAAATGGAAAACATATGACCTCACAGCGTATGTGCAATGGCGATTCTGAATTTTTATCTTCAAACTGACAGCTGTAATGAACGTTTAAAGAACCCTTAGCACATAAGCAAAGTAATGCATTTTAGGGTTAAAATGACAGATTAAGTAATAAGAAAGAAAGAAGACTCGATACCAAACTATCTATCGATTCGAACTTCCAGAAATGGTTGAAATGTTAACCCTTTATTAACCCTAAAATCAACATGAGCTTCTCATGGTTCTTAAATAAAGGCATTTTATATTTTGAGTTCGTTTCAGTATTGATGTTTCTAAGCAACTCTTAAACATTCATTTTCACTTTTGAGCTGTTCCATTGAAGTTGCTATAATTACCAGAAGAATAGCTCAAAGGTCCATGTCTCCTATTTCGTGACGAGAACGATTGTTAACCCTTGCATTATGGGGGGGGGGTGGGGAGGGAATACCAACACCATCTATAGCAGAAGGCCTCCGCGCGAAGTCAGTACCTCCTAAAGATAGAAGGCCTCCGCACGCTGCTTGTGACGTCAGTAAGTAATCCATTTTCCCTCAGAATATTCAGGGGGAAAAAAATTCCCTGCTCGTGCCAGTATCATCGTTGTGCGGGAAAAAAATGATCGGGCTCACAATTGGCGATTTCTATGTCCCACATCCAATCACTATGCGGTATTTGTGAACCAATCAGGAAGATTCTACGCCAAAATAAGAAGAAATGAAATAGGATGCTGTGTTTTAAAATGTGGCAAACTTGCTAGGAAGTCTGAATGACGTTTATGGCAACCCGTGCGGAGGCCTTCTATCTCTAGGAGGTGCTGGCGAAGCTCGTGATGACACTGAAGAAGTCCATTTCACCTGTAGCCATTGGATATATGAGATATCTTTACTTTTTTTTTGCAGTACATTCAATGACTATAGGTGAAACGGACGTCTTCAGTGACGTTACGAGCTTCGCGCGGAGGCCTTCTGTTATAGATGTTGTTGGAAATACCCATGTGTGGAGGAGACATGATGCTCTGTGCTTCCTTCAACAATTATAGAAAAGTAAGTTGGCAAACAAAAATATATTTTTATACTATTCAAATCTACGTACATCATATACAGTGTGTTCCTTGAAGTGCGACATCCCAATTTTTTTTTTAAATTATTGACAGTAAATTACTTTTTTTGTCATGTAATATCATTCAAGGTACCTCATTTGCTCAATATATAGCCCCTCAAAAATTTTTCTCCTCTGGATATTTCAATGCTTATCAATTAAAGCGGCATCTTCAACCAGTTACTCGCGAGCACCACAGCGCTCCCTGAAGCACCCAGAGTGCTCAATGCTCGTGTCTGATTTCGTGCTCGCGAGCACTTGATTAACGTTCCAATCGAACACCTCGTACAAATTGCATTCAAGGACTGAAATCATCCTGATTTCATGCACTCGTATGTCAAACTTTCCGTAAGGGTGCTCTTCATGTGATGGTGGATACAGGCAGTGCTCGTGACTGGAAGAAGGTTGAAAACCTCTGAAGTAAAGGGAATAACAGATAGCGTGGTGATCACAAACTCAACTTCTCCAGGTATGGTGCCAATTACATTTTTACTGAAAAATGGAGTCGTATTAAAGAGAGAAAAATTCCACGAGAGACCGTTCCCACGCAGAAGTTAACTGAATTTTAAAATCATATAAGGCTCCACACTTACCTCAATGTATAAAACATGTGATAATTCTTCGCACGGAGTTTCGTACAATTAAGAAAAAATGAATATCAATGGGCCCACCAGGAAGAGATTTTTATGGGGGCATTTTGCTGATTTTGTAGTAAGTTAATTCAACCCTTTCGCTCAAACAGGGAAAGCCGATAAATCGGCACCTTGAGAGTCAAGCACCTTGAAGATTTTTAGGAGTTTCATGTTGATCTCTGGGCTTTTAGGCTAAAACGCTGACAGTGTGCCGTAGTAGGCTTATATAGCATTGTCAGCAGTGCCGTCTTAACGCATGGGCCTACCCGGGGTCCTCAAGAGAAGAGGGATTCACAAAAATGAGATTTGGTTGAAATTTTCTATAATTTACCTGGTAGGGCCTCAGAAAAACCACTTGGCCTGGGGGCTCCCTTGGTGCTCTTAAGACGGCCGGCCCTGATTAATAGCCGGCTGGCACCTTCGACGTTTTTGGTATTCATGTTCACCGCAATGAAGTAGTATCGTGTGTCGGTCGTGATGTTGTCATTGACCAAGTCATCTAATTCTCTAGTACAGTATAGCAACTAACTGGTAAGAGCAATCATAATGGTGATTATATATCTAGCGAAGAAATTGCTAGTCACATTTCAAAATTCCAGTTATAAATAAATTCTTTAAATTTGACTAGAAATTCCATTTTTCACAGATAGAAGGTCTATAGCTATGTATAATTGACCATTAAAAAGCACACTGTGAAATTCGAATCGGGTCCGAATTCTTCTTTACCATTATCAGCATATATTCTTCATGATTTTTCTTTTATCACATTAAAAGCTTTGCTGAAATTCTTAATTGTCATTCATTCAAAAAAATTGTCATTCCTTAAAAAAAATTCATTCTCATTCGTTCAAATAAAATTCCAATTCTTTAAAAAATTCTTATTCTTTTGAATAAAATTCTCATTCATTCAAAAAATTGTCATTCATTCAAATAAAATTCTCATTCATTCAAAGAAATAAAATTTATTCTCATTCATTCAAATAAAATTTATTCCCATTCATTCAAATAAAATTTATTCTCATTCATTCAAATAAAATTTATTCTCATTCATTCAAATAAAATTCACATTCATTCAGATAAAATTCTCATTCATTCAGATGAAATTTGAAAGCCTTCATTCATTCAACTTCAACGAACGAACGCTTTAGTCTTCAAATGAAATTTCTCAATTTTCACATTAATTCAAATATTTTCTGAATCTGACGGAACAAAGTCAAGTCCATGTTCTTTTGGGTGACCCCATATGCATCAGCTTATGCTAGGCTAAATTGGTCGGAGCAAACCAGGGCTATCGTATTTATATTCATTGCACTCACTCCCAGCACCAAGTTGACAATTTGCGTGATCAATTTTTTTTTTCCATGAAACTTTTCTTCCATCCATTCACGTAGTACGTGTGTGTTGCACGCTATGAATCCTGTGCTGGTAATACACACACGACTTTCCCAGTATTCGTATACATGCAATACGAGTGCGGCTCCCATGCCATGTTCGATGAAGGGTGGGGTCCAGCCATGGAAATGATGAATTAATTTCTTCCTGTACAGGAAATTAATTTTTTGGTCTCATTCAAAAGAAAGAATAAAAAATAAATCGCATATGTATTAAGGATAATACGTCTCTCAGTAGGCACACGTAATTTCCGCCGTATGAAATGTACCGTATTTTTACTTTATTCGGAAGCCGAAACTGGAAAGAAACGCGATCAAATCGTTTGATTTTCACGGATTTGTTATTTGTATGAATTAGAAAAATAATTAAGACTTTTGTAGCATTCATTCACAAATATAAAATTCTCATTCATTCGAATAAAATTCTTTCTCATTCATTCAGATAAAATTCTCAATTCTCATTCATTCAGATAAAATTCTCATTCATTCATTCAGATAAAATTCTCATTCATTCATTCAGATAAAATTCTCATTCATTCATTCAGATAAAATTCTCATTCATTCATTCATGTATCGTCCTCAGTCATTCAAGTAAAATTCTCATTCATTCCGATAAAATTCTCAATTCTCATTCATTCATGTATCGTCCTTAGTCATTCAAGTAAAATTCTCATTCATTCAAGTAAAATTCTCATTCATTCAGATAAAATTCTCAATTCTCATTCATTCAGATAAAATTCTCAATTCTCATTCATTCAGATAAAATTCTCAATTCTCATTCATTCAGATAAAATTCTCAATTCTCATTCATTCAGATAAAATTCTCAATTCTCATTCATTCAGATAAAATTCTCAATTCTCATTCATTCAGATAAAATTCTCAATTCTCATTCATTCAGATAAAATTCTCAATTCTCATTCATTCAGATAAAATTCTCAATTCTCATTCATTCATGTATCGTTCTCATTCATTCATGTATCGTTCTCATTCATTCATGTATCGTTCTCATTCATTCATGTATCGTTCTCATTCATTCATGTATCGTTCTCATTCATTCAAATAAAATTCCCATTCATGCAAATAAAATTTTCATTCATTCAAGTAAAATTCCTAGTCTTTTATTCACATAAAATTCTCCTCGTTCATTCACATAAAATTTTCATTTCTCATTCATTCAAATAAAATGATCGATTATCATTCATTCGAATAACATTCCCGTTCATTCAATTGAAGTTCTCAGGATTAAATCGCTTTTTAACTCCATGGATCTGTCATTTGAATGGATTAGGAAAAATAATCGATCAAAACGGATTAAAAGCTCAATAGTTATGATTTTTTTAAATCGGATGATTCTTTTTGAAACACCCTGTATAATATTCAACAACAAGATGCTATTTCAAGGGTTCCACACGGGCAAAAAAATTGTTTAAAAACACTGCTCTAGTAAGAGAATTCATGGAAACAGTGTCCACGTGAAAACATCGCGCTTCTCGGCATTGTGACTAAGATCAGAATGAAGTTCAGGAGTTCTTAACCAGGAGTCTTTTGAGTGATTTCAAGGGGTCCGTAAGCTTAGATGAGAAAACAATTAACTTATTCTTTCACATTATTATGGTGAATATTATTCTGCTACGGAGGAGGGGGGAGGGCCAGTGGATTTCATCTCATTGTCACAAAGGGTCCATAGACAATAAGTGGTTGAGAACCCCCTTGTGTAGTTAGTGTAGTAAGACAAGAGTAGTCAACTGCTTAACCTTTAGGATAGTCCGGGCCACTTCAATGGCTTGAAAACGTTTCGAGCGACTTGAGCAGGGCCGTGACTAAGATTTTTACCGCCCCGGGCAAAATTTATTTTGCCACCCCCGCTACGTTAAAATTCAATAATTTTATAAGGGTGTTCTTTGTTCCCACTTAAAACTGCCACCCCCACAGTTACGGTCCTGCACTTGACTGATCTGGAACAGCGCCGCAGCTCACTCAAGTGATCTGTAAGTGTGCCATGAGATCATTTAAATGATCTGTAAATATTCCGTGGGTCACTTATGCGATCTGCAAATGTACTGCGGCCTGCTTAAGTGCTCCGGAACTGTGCCGCAGGTCACTTGCGTGATCTTTAAATACGTCGCGGACCAGTGATCTGGCTACGTGCTTCAGGCCACTCAAGTGATCTGTAAACATGATGTGCGACCCTTGAGTGATCTGCAAATGTGCCGCTTAGTTCATTTTAAAAAAAAAATTAATTTTGAGGCTATATACGGGCCACATTAAATGACTCCACAGCCATTGGTTTATACAATAAAATATAGTTTACGAATCCACGTCATTGTTTAAGGTTTACTTTCTTGACATGTGACGAGGAAAATTTTTTTTTTATATAGTCACTGTTTTGGCGCAGTTTGACCAAACTGGTCCTCGCGCCAATATGTTCAAAATCCAATCCATTCAAATGACTCCAAGGGCCATATCTGGTTCGCGGGCCGCAGGTTGAACATGTATGCAGTAGGCTGTATGCCAAGACCATCCCGTAAAGCGGACATTCCAAGTACAGTAGCCTTACATCAATCGGTCGCATGATGAGAATCATCTCCTCAGTGCCGGGAGGGTCTTATGAGAAAGTTCCGCAACTAACAATAATTATAATCGGATCATATTGCATCCAAGGAGAGACCTATCAAGTCGAGAAAAACAACAACGTAAAAACAGAAACAATAGATCGTGATGGGTAAGAAGATGCATTGTTCTTGATGATACTTATTAATTGATAATAAAACTAATTATTTTTCTCTTGCCCCGGTGATGAAAATGCGTGGTACGTGATGAGTTTGAGTAATGAGCTTATCCCTAAGCTTTCTCACACACACACAAGTGAAGAGCCATTTTCATTCCAGTTTTCGTCAATCATCAATCAACTTTTTTGGTGTGTGTGTGTAGTCCGCCATCTTCTTTCCTTCACGAAAAAATGTTTTCGAGGGGTAAAATATCATCATCTATATATTATACTGTATAAACACGAGCCACCATCAACCGCCATCACCACACGAATTCACTTAAGCCAATGCACTTTTAAAGTTATTGCGCAGGTAATTGCTTTTAAAAAGGAGCCCCGGTAATAACCGTAACCCTCAATCATTTGCGGAGGGAGCAACAAGATGCCCGCAATATTGTCGGTTTTATTAAGCTTTAATCGGTAATAAACATGCCAGCTATATAGCTACCCGCAGTTCCCTCTTGAACAGAGTTATTTCCCAGTGAAGGCTCCGCGGTTCTCCCGGGGTTCTGCGAGAAAAATCACGTACGTACAATATTCCGATTGTTTACAGGTACTAAGGTATGCCAACACGACATAATATTTTACGTATCTCAATATGAAAAATCTCTCCAATACTTTTTTTTTGAATATTTCCAAACATTAAAGGGAAAAAATATTAAAATTGAAAGAATGTTAAAATTAAGGAAGAAAATGTTAGAATTAAGAAAAAGAATGTTGGAATTGAGGGGGAAAAAATTTTGAGAGCGAAGCAAAAAATTTACTAAATTAAGAAAAAAAAATGTAATTGAAGGAAAAAAAATTTAAAATTGAAAAATAAATGTTCAAATTGAAAGAATTTTTTTTAAATTAAAAGAATGTTAAAAAAATATAATTTAATTAGAAAGAAAATTTTAACATAAAAAACATAATTGGGAAATTCTATCTTATAACATATTATAAAACATTTCAATCTTATAATTAGGAAAAAAATGGTAAAATTGAAAAAAACCCCTTAAAATTAAGAAATAAATTTTAAAATGATAATGCATTTAAATTAAGAGAAAGATTATTAAAATTGATAAAAAAAATGTTAAAATTGAAAAAAAATAAAAGAAATGTTAAAATAAAATAAAAGAAATGTTAAAATAAAATAAAAGAAATGTTAAAATAAAAAAAATGTTAAAATGAAAAAAATGTTAAATTTAAAAAAGTTAATAATACCTTGCGCTTGACTTAATATGCAATTGAATAAAAATTGATTCAAAATAAAGAAAACTGTTCAGTTTATCAAATGAAGGGAAAATATTTGAGAGATTGAAGCAACGAAATCTCAATCTTTCGGTTCGTTTGATGAACTAAACAGTTTTTTATTGATATTTGTAGTTGATTTCGATTCAATTACATTAAAAATATCACACATGCTACTTTATCATACACCCAAGATATAACAACACATTTTTTTTCTTAATTAATGTTTGAAAATTTGCGACAAATAAACGTTGAACATATATGTAACACATTGTAATAGCATTATACAATCGAAAATACGTGTTCCGACTTTAAAATAAACCAGTGTTTAAATAATATTTTAATGATAAGTGCAGCGTTTCTCAATCTTTCTGAATCCAAGTACCTCTAAAAGTCTGAACGACGGACCATATTATGTGCCCCGTATTACGGGACATTTTTGTGGTTTTTATAGTTTTTTTTTTATAAATTTGACTCGTTTTTTTCAACGATGATTGTTTTAATTTGTAATTTTTACTAAAATCGTGAATATAAACAGTGTTTTCATAACTTATGATAGCGGCTTATGACTACGGCTATATAAATACAAATTTTCAGCACACATATTTGTCAGGTTCAACGGCTTTTCCTCAATTTTTCAGTGATTTTAACAAATCGGAAATTTTTCCGACTTACGGCAACGTTTTTGATGAACATTGGGCGACGTGTCCCGTATTTAAAATATCCCAGTTCCCGTTATTTTTCTCAATGAAATATGTGTGGCCCTCCAGTCATTTAAATATTTTTTCCCGTCGAATACATTTTCGTTCACTGCGATTCGTGGCAGCCCTTTATTTCGCCACCCTTCATCCATTGTAGTAGTAATTAGCAGATTCGTCGTAAATTGCATTTCTTGGCTACAATACGGGATATCCCGTATTTAGGATCGCAGTTCCTCTCATTTTTCTTGACGAGGTATAGTAAAACGAGTTATGAATGTACAATTTTTATTGAACTCAAAGGAATATATACAACCCAAAAACATATCAATTGATATTGAACCCAAGAATATCAATTTTTACCAATTCAAAAATGTTTCATTTATTTATTTTAATTCAATAATCAAATCTGCCTGAGGACCAACTATTCAAACGTGATACTCCGAGGGCTCACCAGAGCCAACCAGCCGCTACGACAGTGGTCCAGCACCTAGGATGGCCACCTCAGATACTCCGGGGGCTCACTAGACCCAATCAGCCGCTACGACAGTGGCCCAACACCTGGGCTGGCCACCCAATCAGCCACAATGTCGGTGGCCCAGCACGGGGGCTGGCCACCACTTTCGCTGACATTAAACTGCGGCCGAAATGGCATGAGTCGTGTGACAGAATCATAATCTGAATCAAAACCGCGCCCAATAGAGGCAATAGTCGTGCCCGCCAGCGGTAACAAATCTGATTGAAAGTACCACTGAATGTAAAATCTGTGAATGAGTTTGATATTGACAAATAAAACATCCTGGTATGACGGGTTGCTGAGGGTGTGACCCGGGGCGGCTGTTTGGGTTTGTGGACCTCTCCTGGGCTTGCCCCGGCGTGAGGGGGCTGTAAGTTGCTCTGGACGATGGAAGTAGGGTGCCCGGGCCACACGGTCCGGAGCCCCAGTCATAGGGATCTAGGGCAGGGGGTACCAGACCGAAGGGGGACTCGGCATCCAATCCTTCCGGCACGGCGAACTCAGCTCTCTCCAGCGTGGCTCAACCCCTCGGTGTAAGGAGCTTATATCCCTCACGGGACAGAGCCTGGGTCATGTCTGGTTCTACAGCTATTCTAACGTCACGGACCACATGTTGAGAAACGCTGTACTAGAGCATAGTTTTCAGAGGCTTTTTGAACCATGCCAATAGGTGTGGATTAAATGCTTAAACAAAATAATTTCCCAATGAAAGTTCTCCGGACCTCCCAAAGGAGTTCTGAAAGAAAAATATCAAAAATCAAGTATACATACACACTTTTTGCATAAAAAAGTTATTTTTACATATTAAAAATCAATCATTCTTTTACCATAAACGAGTAGGTGTCATTCCTCCTTACGGACCTGGCACAAGGTGGTGACTATATATAGATAGATCCTGGTCTGGTGACTGATGCGAACTCGATAGTCACAAATAAGGACAAAACTCTTTCTTCCGCTCATCGATCTAAAAATTTATGTACAATATTGAAATAAATGAAGAACGTGATACGGAAATTTTTCGATCGTATCGAGTCTCTCCATCATCATATCCCAACATCATCGAACCATATCTTTTCCCCATCGTCATGTATATGATGATTATGATGATGATGATGCAACATTGTGTAATTTTCAGTAAATACCCAACCATTCATTGGAAATAGATTGATTGATTCATTTTCCGTAATTCAATGAATTGATGATACATCTTTTTTTTTTCTTCTTTTCAAATGAGCAGAAGAATTGAATGCGATAGCCTGTAATGATGTGTCACCGAATCATTGGTACGGACTCAGTAACGAGTGTAAGACCACCATATATCTAGCACAAGGGGTATTCAACCTTTGGCAGAGTGCGGGCCGCTTCACTGATTTGAAAACGTGTCGCGGGACCACTTAATTAAGTGATCTCAGCGCCACTGGTCTCTTTCTTTCTCTCTCTTAGCGCCACGGGTAACTTAAGTGGCATGTAAATATGCTGCGGGTCACTTAAGCACAAGTCTAGAAGAGTAGACGTGTTGCAGAGGACCTGGCCTGGCCACGGTAGAGGGCTCACCCGAGCCACCAAACCTAGAAGAGTAGAGCCGCAAAGCCATATAGATATGAATTTTCTAATTGTAATTTTTTTAATTAGTATCAACTTTATTCTTTTTTAAATAATGTATTTTATATTTATGTATTAAAGCCTGCATAATAAAGCACCCGGCACCGCCCGGCCCACCTCATCCGAGCAATGGCTAAAACTGACAATGGCCGATAGAGCCTGGGAGGTGCACGGTATATGAAAACGAAATGGATCACCTAAGCAAGTACTTTAAACTATATCGCACGCCACTCAAGTGATCTGAGAATGTGTCGCGGCTTTAAGTGGGTCTGAAACTGTGCCGCAAAGATCTGTAAATATGTCGTGGGTCATATGAGCAGTAACTATGCCGCGATTCGCTTAATTGGTCTAGAATTGCGCCGTACGTCTCTCAAGTGATCTGAGAATGTGCCGTGGGGTAATCTGCAAATATGCCACTGACCACCTAATTGATGTGGAACTGCACCACGGGGTCGCTTAAGTGGTTTGGAACTGTGTCAGACGATCTGAAGATATGCCGCGGATTACTTGTGCTTTGGAAATGGGCCACAGAAACTTTATTGATCTGTAAATGTGCCACGAGCCACTGGAAATGTCGCTTAGTTCATTTATACAAAATTAGATTTGAGGTCGCGGGTCACATCGGATGACTCCGAGTGGTCAACCCTTATAATTGGTTTCATATGACGAGGCACGGATTCAACAAGTCAGTGTGCCACAATGTGCCGAAAGGTGGTATTGCTTGGCCAATATCTGCTCTGCAATTGTACATAATTCAAGCAGGATCTGCGGGCAAGGGTTCTTAACGTATGGGTCACCACCCAAACTGGATTCGCAGGAGCTTCCGAGATGAGCCGTACGAACCCACTTACAGTCCTGTCATAAATGCACTTATTACGTCACTGGTTTCACCAATTTCTAAAAACAAACCAGTCCCACGGGTCGTGAAGCTGAACTTGTTGTTGATTTTGTTGATTCACGGCTGAAAAGGGTTAAGAACCCCTGGTCTACGGTGTTTCGTGACGTACGTTTAAGACAATCTGTAGACTATGATGCTATATCATGAGAGACTTCCTACTTTACACATCAAAATGCTCTTCTCGAGATGATCCTCCATCTCAGCGGTTCTCAACTGGTGCTCCGCGGACGCTCGAGTGAAATAAAAAAAACCAGTAAAATTAAAAAAATAATAATTACAAACATTTTTAAATAGTAATAATAAATCAGTAGCTTTGATGAATAATTAAAAAATAGGTCTACGGGGCTCCGACATAGAATTTTTTTACTTAAAAGGGCTCCGGAACCGCTGCTCTATATCATAGTTTCCCAACCCTTTTTGTTCCATCGCCCCCTTCTTTAGAAATGTTTTTCTTCCATCGCCCCCCCCCCCAACGCAATACAACCCATAGGATCCTATGTTATACCCATAGCTTCTACCACCCCCTGGAACTTTCCATCGCCCCCAAGCGGACGTTAACGCCCACGTTGAGGAATCACTGCTCTATATGGAGAAATCTACCCATTGGAACACTCTGTACATACAGTATTTAAAAAAAGCAGCTCCTTTTCTCCTACATACAGATGCGTGAGTTACTTGGGTGATCAGGAAATGTGCCACGGGTCACTCAAGTGATTCGTAAATGTGCTGCAAACCACTCAAGTGATGTGGAACTGCGCCGCTGGGTTACTCAAATAATCTGATAATGTGCCACCGCTTAGTTCAATTTTACAAAATTATATTTGTGATTATTGCTATTGTTATGTAATTGTTATGAATGTGCCGTGGGTCACCTAAGTGCTCTGGAACAGTGCTACGGTGAACTGTAAATATGCAGTGGGTCAAGAGTGCTCTGGAATCGTGCCATGGTGAACTGTAAATATGCAGCGAGTCACTCTTAAGTGATCTAGAACTGTGACGCGGGTCAGTTAAGTGATCTTTAAATGTTCCGAGGATCACTTAAATAGTGTGAGTGTGTGTGCAACGGTGAACTGTAAATATGCAGAGGGCCACGCTTAAGTGATTTAGAACTGTGACGTGGGTCACTTAAGTGAACGACCGACGTATTTTAACCAAAAACTGTATTTTAAAAAAGGAACTGTATGAAGTTCTTCCTTCGTGAGTTGCAAGGGGGACAGAGCGGGGGCCATGGTTGGTCTGGAGGTCACTCAAGTGATCTTCAAATGTGCCGAGAATCACTTAAGCGCTCTGAAACTGCGCCGCGTTCATCTGCAAATATGCCGCGAATCACTTAAATGATGTACGAGTGTGTCGCGAGCATGGCCCCTCCATCCTGGAGTAGGGCCCTAGGCTGGGATCTTTTGCGGGCCCCCCCGACCAGACTTTCACGGGCCCTCTTATGATGGGTTTACAGCGTGAAAAAACAAAAAATAATGAAAATGTCACGGGCCCCAGGGTTGGAGCCTTGCCAGCCAACCCCTTGTGGGGGGGGGGGCATGGCCGCAGGTAACTTAAATGATGTGAAAATTCGCCGCGGAGCAATTAAGTGATCATTTCATTTTCACAAAACTATGAGTGTGAGGTCACATCAGATGACTCAGAGAGCCACATTTTGCCCGGCGGGCCATGCACTGCTCATCTGTGCCCCCAAACACTTTATCCCCGGGACTGGAGTTAGAACTAACCAATAGGAAAAATTGTGAATTTCCTGCGTGGAATGTTTGTATTGAGAATCTCGTCCGTGTCTATAATCAATTTCTTGTGCGGCAGTAAAAGAGAACGAAAAGGCCCGGCGGAAAGAGAGTCATTACATTTGAGTGATGATCAAGAGGAGGGCAGGGCAGGGCTCGACCTCCCTTTTTTAAGTGGACGTTAGTTAATTCGTGTGTGCGTGTGTGCTCTTAAAATAGCGCACTTAGTCAATGAGTTCCCGTCTTTTTTCCTTTTTTTGGGCGGTTGTTATCACGCCAAACTTGTACGTTTACTTTATTAAAAATTGACTACGAAACAAGCGATTTGCATCGCCATATATTATCCTTAATTTACCTTTATCCCTCTCTCTCTCTCGGCCATTTGGATTTCATTTTTGGATCTCTGCTGAATATACTTACATATTTGCACTTGGTATAATAATTGGCGATGGTCCCAAATTGTTTAAAGGTCAAGTAGCGAATTGTTTGACATTTATTAAAGGTAATTAAGCCATCGCGCGAGAGTGCCAGAATCGGAATGGCGTTTGAATTTGGCATTTTTTTTTTGATAATTTTTTCGTTTTACACTAATTTTTTGTTGTTTTTTTTTTCTGAAAATTTTTATACAAATTTTTGATGCCTTCCGAATAATTGTTTAATTATAAATATTTTAATAATTTAATATAAATTATACATTATAATAATCATAAATTATAATTACATAAATATATGTATGTATATATATATTTTTTTATTAATTTTTGTTCTTTTACTTCTTTTTTGTTTCTTCAATAGTTTTTATATGCATTTTTAATGCTTTCTAAATACTTCTTATAAATTTCTGTCTTTTTTTCCGTTTTTTAATAATTTCCTGTTTTGTTTATTATAATCTTTAATTATTTTCTTTTCAGAAATTTTTCTTTTTTTTTTCGTTTTGCAATAAATTTTGTTATTTTTTCACAATTTTTTTTCATTAAAATTTTTTTGTTCCGTTCTAAATTTTTAATTTGGGTTTTATAAATTTTTGAACTGAATTTTTCAAAATTTATTTAGAAATGTTCCTTATTTTACACTTTATTCATAAAATATTTTTTCCAAGGGGCCGTTCAAGTATTACGTAAGCAAATTTTTAGCCATTTTTTGACCCCTCCCTTCCCCCTTGTCAGCAAAATTTCGTCATCAGCTCTGCCCCTCTGAATCCTAACTCATATTTTCATAAGGGGTGGTTGATGACGTAAGCATTATCCAAATTATTCAAACCCCCCCCCCCCCTCCCCCCTTGTCATCAAAAGTCAGCAAATCGGAAACCCCCTCCCTCTCCATCGATGATGACGTAATACTTGAACGGCCCCCAATCAAAATCTTAAATTTTTTTGTCCTTTTTTTTGGGTTTTTTTTTTCTTTTTTATTATTTTTTTGTTTTGTTCTAAATTTTAAATGTTTTATAATTTTTTTTGAACTGAATAAATTTTATATATTTTATATTTCATATTTTATAAATTTTTGTGGTCGGCTGAAGTTGGTTTTCTGTGGTTTCCAACTTCAAGGCGCAAATGCGAGCCGATCTCCCCGTTAAAAAGTCTCGCCACAGAGAGCAACAGTCCTACAACGATAAATCATTCAATCATAACACTTCACTCATAGTTAGAAAAACTGGTGGCAGATGGCAGCACTACACATAACAAGCATTACAGAAAAACAAAAAAAACTTCACGTCAGGTTTCACTACACGTACACGCACATTCCCGCATGTACCGATTAGTTGGGGGTTCCGGGGGGGGTTGTGGACGGGGTGCATGTGTGGTGTAGCAGTAGTAGGTAGGGCCTCCAAAAAATGGCTCTGGGATCCATGATGTTCTTAAGTCAGCCACCTCGTTGGGCAATTTGCCTGTTGTGGCGTTGTATTTGTATTTGCATTTGTATAAAACACAGTTTTTCGAATTTGGATGATTTAATTTTAATTAAAAATTACTTTTTGTAATCCAAATCTATCAAAATAGTGGACAACATATACACCGTCTGTGCAAAAAGTTTCGGAGTGTATTCTGAGTGAGCGAGTTTGGGGTGCCATGTGTGTTTCACATTGACTCGCTAGATTCTGTGAAATGCAATGAAGATCCGAAAATCCCAAATGTTTAAGCATTTGCCGCTCTCACGAAAAATTACACTTGCACCAAGAGTCACATAGCGGTACCTCCCTGCAAAGCTTAAATCACTTCGGTGGCATCCAAAATCAGAGGTTTCCAAAGTTTCAGTTCACCCGGAACCCTTGATGACGACAAGACAATCTCACATAAGAAAAATATTCCAAAACCGAGCTATAGTCCAGAACGGGAAGTTCTAGGAATATGGGCAGAGAACAACATCTTTTTTTTTTTAAACAGCACCATAGGCTTTCAATCAAAGTGGTATTCTGTGGCTGCTACCTTGCTGAAAGTAGGCCACTGTACCTGTCTACTCGGAAATCATGGTAGCAAATCTACCGTTTGAGGCTCCGGGACTATACTTGGGTAGGCCCTGAGAAAGGGTGGTAACAAAAATTAGACAAGAACGGGAGGAGAATGGTAAAACTATATGTTTTTACCTCAGGCGTAACGTTTGACCAATCAAAGTAGGGGGGAAGCAATCATCTCTGGTGCCTCTGGCGCTGTACCAGAGGGGACAGAATTTTTCCTGTAAAACCCATTCCTTCAATATTACACGGGGGCGCCAAAATCCGAGCTTGTCCTGGCTGATCAGATTTCTAGTTACGGTCCTGGCACCACTACACATAAGGACCTACAATCATCCCTTTCCTTTCAGTCACCCATAACGCTATGAGGCCCTCTAAATGGGACCGGTGTTTCATTTCTAGGTCAGTCAGACCGACTGACAGAAGAGAGAGAAAAAAAAGACAATTGCCCTGGTCAATATATAAGTACTTATTATTCCATCACCTGCTCTAGGAGAGGGCAAAAAGATCGAGGGTCATTGAAACAGTCAGTGGTCGGGAGAGAGAGAGAGAGAGGAAAAGTGAAAAATCCAGGCTTTTCAAACATTATTAAGGGACATGTGGTGGGTTTTCTTCTCAGCAAGGCCAATGGCAAGTATAGCAAAACCGTTTCTATGGACAACGGACGTGCTCGTTAAAAGCGAACAACGGACGTTGCGTGATGGGGTCATTAGAATGCGAGCAGCGAGGTCTATAATGTCGAGAGTTTGGTCTGTATTATCTGGTTTCTCCCTTTTTTTATTTCTAGTTGTGGGTGGCAGGCCCTCTGTCTTCCAAAAAAAGAACCCTCTCATTATATCCGATTCGAGTATTTAGTATTTCGACCGCGATTCTACTTATGAAGGTGTTAATTAAAGGTCGACTTTTCTACAATCAACTCAACTTTCACTTTATTATCCTCTGTCTTATTTATTTATGGGTGTTTTTTCCGAATGTATTTACGGTACCTTCCTTAAGTGGACGCTCACGCGATTGGGTTGTAAGAAACCGGCGTTACTTTCAAAGCCCGAAATTGGCCAATTCGCGACGGGGCCGGTCATTTCGCGAACTGGCTAATTTCGTTAGATATTGACCTGCCTGCCCACAGTTCGTTAAGCGGTCGATGATCCCTGGCCAAAGTCCGATAACAAAAGTCATGATTCGGGATTATCGTCAAGTTGATAATCATGTCCACGTTAGTTATGGCAACAGGTCAAACGGCGGTCACGATGCGGTAAACATTTTTTTCCCTCTCCAAAATTTGGCGAGAAAAACTATATATATACATTGGTGTAAGAAATTAAGAGAATTTGCAGACTTGGTCGATTATCTCTAGAACTACTGTACCGATTTTAATGAAATTTGATATGTGCATACATTGATACAATACAAAACAAATAACCATTCAATAATTGTAATACACACGCATGATCGTGCGTAACAATCGTTGGAGTCGGAAGGTATGAAACAGCGGTTGTAGAATGAACGAAAAAATGGGTTAATAGATGGGTTAATGGGGGTATGGTCCCCTCTTACAGATACACAGGTCTCGCAGCGTGATTTCATACTTGAAATAAGGCAGTTTATCATTTCCTGTGGCAATTGGTCCCACTCGTTCAGCAACGCTGTTTTCATTCCCTGGATGGTTCTCGCAGGGGGGGGGGGGGGTTGCGAGTTGCAATTGCCCTCCCCAGAGCGTCCCAGATATGCTCTATAGGGTTAAGGTCTGGAGATATATCTGGCTGGCCAATCCATCCATCGAATATCCTCACTCTCTAGGAAATCGTCGAGCAGAAGAGCTCTATGTGGCCTCGCGTTATCATCCAT
This sequence comes from Pholcus phalangioides, assembly GCF_987345545.1. Lineage (NCBI taxonomy): Eukaryota > Metazoa > Arthropoda > Arachnida > Araneae > Pholcidae > Pholcus > Pholcus phalangioides. Next base: position 19,520,226 of record NW_028301615.1, on the reverse strand, counting down.
TAAAATGAACTCAGGACCAACTGCACCCCTGAAAAGGCGAACATAGGGCTCTAAGACCTTATCCCTATACCTCACACCAGTCACAGTGCCTCTTTCAAGGACATGGAGAGGTGTGCGGCCATCCAACATGATGCCTGCCCAGACTATTAAACCTCCTCAGCCATAATGGTCGATTTCGCGGACATTGGAGGGTAGGTAGCGGGTCCCTGGTTCTCTACATATGAACGTACGGCGAGAATCCGTGCTTAGGCTGAACCGGGACTCATCAGTGAAGACCATTGATCCATACTCCAATCTCTATGCTCTCTGCACCATGATAAACGGATTCTACTGTCCGTAGAAGTGAGCGGGACAAACAGCAGGTCTTCTTGCAAACAACCCTCTCTCATGAAGTCTTTTGGAAACAGTCACCCTTGACACACGGGTTCCTGTGGCTGTATACAAAGTCACGAGAGAGCTGAGAAGATATAGCACTCCTGTTACGCCTCGCTATAATCGACAAATGACGATCTTCTCTGGCCGTCGTGGCTCTTGGACGACCATGCCCAGACTTTCTCTCGATGGATCCGGTATCCTGGAACTGTTTCCATAAGTTACACGCGACGCTGGGTGTTAAATTGAACTCTCTACAAATCTGGACTTGAGATTGGCCTGCTTCTAGCCTCCCCACAATTCGCCACTTCATTCCATCATCTAAACGTTGGTGGTTACTCATTTTTACTGTCACAATTTGAAATTAACCGATTGCTGCAAAATAACACCAAGAAATTCGCCGAGGTGTGCTAGCGAGCGAAACGTGTCTTAACTTACGCGCGCTTAACTCCGCCTACACAAACGTGTACGCTTACGTATTTGCGTACAAGATTTGCATTTTTGTCTAGAAACAGTGGTTTTACATTCAGTTCAGTTCTTTTCACGAAATTCGATAAAATAAGCAAATTCTCTTAATTTATTTCTCCATTGCATATGTGGTTTAGGTAATTATTTTTATAGATTTTTTTTCTTCTCTCAAATTTAATTTTTTTTCTCTCTCGTCACGTAGTGTTAATCCAACACAGATACAACAAATACAATGCCACAACAGGCAAATCGCCCAACGAGGTGGCCGACCTAAGAACATCATGGATCCCCGAGCCATTTTTTGGAGGCCCTACCTACTACTGGCCCGGGCTGCAAAATTTAGGGAGTGACAATTTTAGGTGGGAACAAAGAGCAACGTTACAAAATTATCGAATTTTAAAGTTGTGAGGGCGGCAAAAATCCTAGTTACGGCCCTGGCTATTCTGGAGAGGTAGGGCTTCGCTGGGTGGTGCGCATGTGCAACATCGGGAGCCACAGCTTGGTAAGGAGCCAGATGGCAGAATTGTATCAAATCAGGTCGGAACGAGCGGCCCACAGGGACACCACTAATGCTAGGCTGCTTGATGGGAGGGGGGGGGGGGACTGGATAGTGTCCTCATCATGGATAAAAAGAGGAAAGAGGGCTGGATGTGCCGGACCGGATGGCCTTCGAATGTATCTCGAGGGCTTCCCGGTCGGACACCTTCAGCACTCTCCAGCACGGACCAACTCAGCCGAGTAAATGGCTAATATCCCTAGCGGGACAGAACCAGGTCCCTGCCTGGTAAGAAGAAGAAGTTACGGCCCTGGCTATAGGTGAGATGGACTTCTTAGGTGACGTCACGAGCTTCGTGTGGAGAGGCCTTCTTCTACAGGTGGTGTTGGCAGAGCTCACGTGCAGAGTGAAAGACTGGAGCAAGCACTGCATAGTACACACCTTTAGTTTTTTTTTTCGCGCAAGCGCGTCTTGTACAAGCATATAGAACCAAAATTCATTCATTCTCCAAACCGTGTCTACAATGCATACCTGTACAAAAAGATTAAAACATGCATTGCTCATGTAGTTATGTGTGTGGCCGCGGTTAAGCATTCTGTGTAATATTTAATGATTCCCAAGCTAACGATCTATGATTCGCTGACTTTCCCGACTATCAAAGAATACCACGCATGCGAACATGCATTCCGTAAGGATTGCCAATACGAAATCGATAGATACAACGCGCGCCACCGAGGGATATAAAAGAAACATCAAAGGCATTGAATGTCTTTTGCGGCCTCCCAGTTTTCACAAATATTTTATTCCTTCCCGGGCCCCCGATCGATTCTGATACATCGCAAATAGCCCTAATTTCGATGGCTATACTCTAGAAAACGTTTTTTAAAGCCATTTAAAAAAAAGGGAACCTCCCTCTCAGCTCCATATTCAAAAAAGTACGGAAAACCCTCCACATAGTATACGCATTGCATAATACATTAGCGCACGAGGTACACGGTATGATTGATGGACTATTAAGCGGGCCCCTTCCGCACTTTAATTCCAGCTAAAGCCCAATGGCCGGTACATTATTGATGCACAGCGATGGTGGAACTGCAAAGCAGCAGCTACTACCACCACCGAAAGCAGTGAAAATGGCGCGGCCTGGCTGCCAACAATATTATTTCTGGAAGGGGGGGGGGGGAAGAGCGGCCGGGAACACACGTATTTCCGTTGCACGGTTGCATGGTCCTCTACATGGTCGTTTGTAGAGTAGAATAATAATAACCATAACCATGATGGACCTAAACGCCGTGTTCAACGTCGAGAATCCGAGTCTTCAATCATACGTTGGGTGATCGAGAGGCTTTGGTTATTTTACCAACAGCCCGGAACGGACAACACATCTTTCATTTTTACTCCATTGGGTTCCCTTTGTTTTCCTCTCATTTCGGTTCTGGAACAAAACAAAAAAATTGGTTCTTAATGAGTCAAGTAACAAGAAACCAAAATAAAATTGGTCCAAATTCCACAAACAAAAAAAATTCTGATATTTTTGTTAGCAATATAATATCAGAATAATTTGTTTTTTATAAATTACATTTAAAAAGAAAATGATTGATTTATATTGAATGAATGAAATGATTGCTCATTTTCATTTCTTTTTCTAAAGTAAAAAGCAATAAATCACCGAGAAAAACACGGAAAAACTTGTTTTTCTTTAAAAAACAATAATTCTCAATAGAATATTTAGGAAAAGCGTGACATTGTCTTTAATGGAAAGTTGTTTCGAAATGGAGGTCCTTTTTTTTGGATGAGATTCATGATCGGGTTTTTAATGTCTAAAAGCTTGAATGATTGGGATTCAATCTCTTGTTCCTTCAATCTGTAATGATTTTTTCCTGTGAAAATTTTCTCTCGTTGAAATTGATATAGAAAAAGGCTTTTTTTTTAGGTCATATTGAACACGTCGGGATGTCTTGATTAGAATTCCTCTTAATTATTAAATGCGGAGAAAAACGACCGAACGATGGAAGTGTCGTTTTTCTCATTTAATTACTAAATATTTTAATAAGAAATTAAATGTGAGCATTTTAAAATCAAATACAGGACGATTCTAAATTCGTGGGACAAACTTTAAGAGGTGATATGAGACACCCATAAACAAGCATTTTTGATCATAGAAGGTACGGTGGAATCGCAACGGCAAAGCCGGTGGAGCGTGGTTTTTAGATAGTGCTCAACAGCACTTCACCATATATATATAGACAAATATGTATCATATTTTTGCAGACGGGTTTCCTGCGATATTGTGCTACCAACCGTTCGAGGGTGCATATGCATCTTCGGATTGGATCGGGGCTAGTATTTTTTATCGGTGCAAGGACCATTTGGGGGTTCTAACCAGGGTCGTCTCAAGAGCATCGTGGGCCCCCGGGCCAAGTGATTTTTCTGAGGCCAATCCTACCAGGCAAATTCTAGAAAATTCCAACCAGATCTCATTTGTGGGGCCCTCCTTTTCTCTTGAGGCCCCGGGCCGGGGAGGGGCACGAACTGGCTGAGTTAATACTTAACGAAATCGGCCAGTTCGCGAGATTCGGCCAATTCCCGGCTTTGGCAGTGACATATATAAGAAAGCACGTATTATAATTTTTCCGAACCCAACGAGATCAATGGCAAAGCAGGAAAGGCCATCTCCCTTCGTTCAACCACAGCCAATCCTAAATATGCATCTGCGATGATAATTAATTTGGGGTAAAAGATGATTGTGTTCATAAAGATTGTTAAAAGAGTGGGAGAATCACACATCATGATTATTTCCTTCCGGAATCAACGACGATGAATTGCTCTTTCCTCCCGGTAATGAAATGGTTTGTCATTTGGTGTCGAGGGTAAATTACTCTCCGTGTATCCCCAATTATGACTCTCTCTCAGTGTTTGTGGAAGACAAATGAATGGTCGGATCGATTTACGGGGGGGGGGGGGAAATGGACAGCTGCAAACTTGGTTAGGACTTTACCCGTGAAATCAGAATCTCATTCCCCTCTTAAAAGACAATGAGTTACGACGTTCGTGGTCGCGTCGACGCCATTGGACGCGTAAAGCCGGGTTCTCCTAGGAGTAGCATTTCTGCGCCGTGTGCAACGTGAAGGGGGAGGGGGATTGGTTAAAAACCTGAAATTCAGTTTTTTTTTACCAATCAGCGTTTTCACGCTGCACCACGGCGCAGAAATTCTACTCCTAGGAAAATCCGGCGTTAGTAACCATTTTGTGATGACGTTTTACACCGCTGCAAAATAGAGAGCGTTATATATGACCTCAGTCGAGATGGTGTTTCAAGTCTTATGATATATCAACCCCACAAGGAGGGTGGGGCTGGCAGGGTTCCGAGATGATTCTCATCACTATTTTTCACACTATAAATTCATAATGGGGAGGCCGGTAAGAGTGGACCCTCAAAATATCTCAGCCTAGTGGTGCTACTGCTGGATGTGGGGGGCCATGGGTCTTCGTGCCATGCCCGTGCCCGGTTGAAATCATATTTTGGACTCACGAGGAGGCATATTTACGAAAGTAGGAGATTTTATTACAACCATCACCACAGAGTAAGAGATCCCGTACACATAAGAACTCTGACACATGCTTTAACTGAAACAATCATGATGCGTATCGTTGCATCATCGGATGTTCATCTGTGTTATCGGTAAATATTGCCTAAGTACGAAATCAAATATGTATCCTCAATGATTCAAGTCAGTGTGTTTTCCAAAATAGGCAATACCGCCCCCTACCCCTAGTGGGTGATGGAATGGTCCAGGGGCGATAGAAGCTACGAGTATAACATAAAATCCTATGGGTTCGCTTGAGTTAGGGGCGATGAGAGAAAAAAATTTCTGAAGAAGGGGGCGATGGAACAAAAATTTTGGGCAACCATAGTTTAAGTGATCACCATGACCCCTTACAAAAATGAATGAAATCGGGCCGCGGGCTTGAAAAGGTGCAGAACCACTGCTCTAAGTTAGTCATTCAAGTGGTCTCGACTTCTTTTAAACGACACTAATCTCGTTAAAATTCAAAACAAAGAACAGCTTGGCGAATATTAGTAACAAGTAAGTCTTCTTTGAAAGTTCCCTGGAACTTTTGAGGGTTCCGTGGCGTTCGATCGAGCGGAAACCCCAAAAAAGCTGTCACGGAACTTTAGAGTTCCGCGGAATACCAGTTGGAAACCCATGCTCTAGATCAGTAGTTTTTTCAAGTAATTTCTAGGTTCTCAACCTTTTCAAGCCCGTGGCCTGGTTTCATCCATTTTTATGAGTCGAAGGCCCAGCCAAACACACTGAAAATGAATGAGGAAAAATGAAACGGCTAATCACTCTCGGCCCGGTATGAATGATATTAGGGGTCCGGTACCGGACCGCTGCCCAGCGGTTGAGGAAACGCTGCTCTAGATCAGTGATTCTCAACCTTTGGAAGTCCGCGGCCCGGTTTATTTCTTTCTTGTGAGGTAGGGTGATTCTCACACCATGGATATTTTTTTCATGGTGTAACACGCGGAGAGCGCCACAATCAAAATTCTTTTCAATGCACGTGCCACTCCACGAATTTCAACACCCAGACTATACGTCCCGTTTTTTTCGCAACACGAGCATTCTCTGGCAATTCTCATATACCTTGGATATATTTTTCTTTTTATTCTTACACCATAGATATTTTCATGTATATTTTTCTGGCAATTCTTGGACCATTTATATTTTCTAAATGATTCTTATATAGACCATGGAAATTTTTTATAGGAAAAAATATATAGACCATGGAAAAAAAGTCCATAGACATTTTTTCTACGAAAGTCAAAAGTCAAGTTTTAGATCACTTGCGATTATAATGACTTTAACTTAATAACTCAATTAGTACGTAGCTTGTATTTTAGTTAAAGTTACTAGTCCTTGTATTAAGAAAAGGTTGAAAAACGATGGTCTACGCCAGCGGTTCTCAACCGGTGCTCCGCGGAGCCCTTGGGGCTCCTTGTGCACTCTCCAGGGGCTCCGCGGCCGCTCGAGAAAAATAAAAAAAACAGTATAATAATAATTACAAATATTTTTAAATAATAAAAATAAATCAGCAACTTTGATGAATCAGAAAAATTGGCTCCGCCATAGAATTTTTTTACTTAAAAGGGCTCCGCGAGTCAAAAAAGGTTGAGGAACCGCTGGTCTACGCAAAGAAATTCTGAAATCATATTTATGTTTCATGAACTAATGAACTATTTGTTCACATTCATTATCAATATCAATCTTTTTACACTGCTTTCATTGCCATTTCTCGCATAACTACTAGTGATGTCTTAATGAGAGAACTGTAGGTTTTCGCTCAAACCGGTAGGGAAATAATGTTTGTGACAGCCAGGGGAAAACCCTTTGGTATACTGTGTGCAATATCTGTGTAGTCACCAGAACTAACGTCCAGAGACTACATCAAAGCATAAAAACCCCACCTGTTCCAGTTAAAAAAACCGAATTCGGAACATTATTTCAAATCATACACTACATGTAACAATAATGATGTCTCCCTGAGATTTCCGGGAATTTTGTTTTTTTTTACAATATATTTCCCATTCAATCAGCAACACACACACCAGAACGTATCTCTGACGCGATCTCCTGAGGCCCCCCCCCCCCATTTTTCCCAAATGTGCCAGCAGGTCTCATTATAATGTCTCTATATGACTCGGAAGTTCTCTCATCAATGAAAAAGCGAGAGAGAGAGAGAGAGACTCGTTGTAATTCAATAGACTTCGCTATCAGATCATCAGGCCAAAGGGAAGAGAGTAGGGACCCCTCTCCCCCTCAAAACTCCCCGATACTCGAGGGACCGAACCCGAGATGTACTGGGGGTGAGGAGGTTCCTATCCCCCCCCCACTCTTTTTTTGGGGGGGGGCGGTGGGGGGGACATAACGGTAAGTACATAAACCTCCGAACCGGAGGTGCGGGATGTTATGCGGTGTCTATTCCATTGTGTACGCAGGGTTACGTACTTGCTTTTGATGATGAAGCTGTCGACGAGGTGTTTGCGTGTTTTGTTACCCCGCACGAGAGGGGGGGGGGCCCTCCACCCTCCACCCTCCACCCTCCAACCTGCTCAAGTACTGTGTAGGGCCTCGTGAAGAGGTTCTCGAGTCTATCGGGAATACGCTAAACATTGACCTGATGTGCTTTTGACCGTCCAAATCTCTCTTGAAACCCCCGCAGTACAAACACGGGTGATGATGACGTGTTGATGTTTCCTCCATTGTTCAGCAACAAAAGCTCTCTGATTTAGATATTTGGACACTTCACACTGCAAACATACGCACAGAGAGCGGGAGAAGACTATTGTGTGTTTTGTGAAGGCATCAGCCTGTGTATCATTGTTATAAAGGATATAAACATGTATCGGATGCCACCCTCAAAACTATCAAATCCGGATAATTTACCAATTCAGTTCTCTTCTGGTCCCTCTCTTCCAATTCACTGCCACCCCCCCCCCCCATATACTAGAACAGATGCGACACTTTTTTATAGTCAACCCTTACACAAATGGTTCTTTGAATGTCCGTCGTGGCTCTCGGGCACCGAACGAAGTGCGTTGCGCCAAGCTGATAATATAGTCTATCCCGTTTATAACGTTCCCACTTATAACGTTTTTCCGTTTTAGGGAAAAACTAGGGGAAAAATTATTAATATTAAATTAAATAAAGGCCGTAATTACAAACACAAATATACTCTATTGCCCATGATGACAAGAATTCATTTTGGTGTCCCCATATTTGAACGGGAAGAGGATTCATTCGGCACTCTTTTCTGGGTTTGGGTGTTTAGAGCAGTGGTTCTCAAGCCCGCGGCCCGGTTTCATTTATTTTTGTAAGTGGAAGGCCCGGTCAAACACACGATTAAAGGAACATGAATAGGGGGAAAAAGGAAACGGCAGATCATCCAATGTTCAAAAAATCCAATCCAAAAATATCCAAAACATTCGATGTTCCAAAAAAAAAAAAAAAAAAATTCAGCAAATATCAAAGAATTTGCAAGTATAAAAAAAAGGAGGGGTTGGGACTTTCAAAATGTCTGTGCTTAGAAATATTCACATCACGATTCTGTCTTAGGCCGGGATTACACTATAAAAGTTTTGTAAAAGCTCTTTGATAAAACGTGAAAAATTCAACCATTAAGATCACCGGTTGCATTTGCTTGAATGCAACCGATGCGCCTATTGGTTGAATTTTTCAACTTTTACAAAACTTTATAGTATAATCCCGGCCTCAAGTACGGATTACACTATGAAAATTTTATAGTAATTTTTTTAAAAAAGCAACTAATAAATTTATCGGTTGCACTTGCAATTTATTAGTTGCTTTTTTCAAGTTTTATAAAATAACTTTCATAAACCTTTTAGAGTGAAATCCCATCCTTAGATTAGTCACTTCTGAAATATAAAATTTCATTTTTTTAAGTTTATAGACTGAATATTGAGTAAAATATACTTGTGGGTATTCGGGGGGAACCACCAAAACTATTCAAGTGCTAGGGCCTTCAAACGTCTTAATCCGGCCCTGAGTGAACACCGTACGTGTATAACGTTGTTTAATAAAAGTATTTTTTTTAAAGTTTAAAAAAATTAACAGATTAAAAATTTAAAAAAATAACAAATATTTAAAATAATATTTCAGATATTTATATTTTTAAATAATTTTAAAAATTTAAAAAGAAAAAAATTAAAATTTTTAAATTAAATTTAAAAGTTATTAAAGTATGAAGTCAATTAAATATTCGTAATGAACAGAACGGGGCTTGTGATATTGGACCCGTCAGTGGCCGTTGTTGACAGGTTTTATTGTATAAAATTGTGAAATATGGACAAAAGGCAGTTAAAGTTGCTATATCTCCATCTCAGAAGGAAACGAAGGGATACACGTATGTAGGTACATTATATTAATGAGCAGGGACCATCATATGGTGTTTTTAAGGGTATTTATGGCAAATAATTAAAAAAATTCCGTGAAAAATCACCTTCAAAAAGTACCCAAAGATGCGGACGAATTCGCTCCGCATCCGCATCGTGTGAATAGCCCCGAATAAACCTATTGTCAAAACTTCTATGTGCGGATGCGGAGCCCGCACTTAGGTTTTGACACATGCGGATGACGTCCGGACCTGCATGAACATTTCCTAGGTGCGGAGATTTTTCGGCTCGTCTGAAAGGCGCAGTATATTCCAATTGTTAAAACTTCTTCCGGACCCGCATCCGCATCCGCTCCGTGTGAAAGGGCCCTAACAGTCTGAGTGCGTATCTAGTGTTGCGTATGATTTTTCAGTGCTGCCATCTATATCGAGTGAAGTGTAATGACTGAATAATTGTACTGTTTGTAGGTCTGTTGCTCTCTGTGGCGAGACACTTTTTAACTGGAAGATCGGCTCGAATTTGCGCCTTGAAGTTGGGAACCACAGAAAACCAACTACAGTGGTAGTCGGCTGAAGTTGGTTTTCTGTGGTTCCCAATTCCGAGGGGCGAATGCGAGCCTATCTCCCCGTTAAAAAGTCTCGCCACAGAGAGAAAATGGTTTATAAAGACACAATTATCCAATCATTATATATACATTTCATTCTTAGTTAGAAAAACTGATGGCAGCACTTACACATAACAAGCATTACACAGAAACAAACTTCACGTAGGTTCACAAAACATACGCGCACGTTCCAACATGTACCGATTAGTTAGAAGTTTCACAGAGGAGTGTGAACGAGGGGCATGTGTGGTTTAGTAGTAGCGGTCATAGGACCGTTAGGATAAGATAATTGCGTGTGAATAATTCTAGCAAACAAAGCCACGGGTACAAGACCGTTAAGGCAAATCATCTCTAGAGTGAATATAAGACTGTTATATAGTGAATATAAGCGAATATGACCGTTATAAACGTGAATATAAGACCGGTTATATAAGACGGTCAGGAAACCACAGATAAATTATTCCATAGAACAAAGCCACGGTTATAAGACCGTTAAGTCAAAGGAACAACGGATAAATTATCTCTATTAAAATATTCCATGGATATAGAACCGTTAGGGAACCGCAGGTAAATTATTCCAGCGAACAAAGCCACAGGTATAAGACCGTTCGTTTGGTCAAGCGAACCACTGGTAAATTATCTCTAGCGAACCACGGGTAGCCTATGAGACTGTTAAGAAAAATCACAGTTAAATTACTAAAGCGAACATATAGCCACGGTTATAATCAACGGATATATAGGACCTTTAGGGAACAACAGGTAAATTGTTCCAGCGAATAAAGCCATGGGTGACCGTTAGGTCAAGGGAACCACGGGTAAATTTTCTCTTGAGAATATATCTATAGATATAGGGCCGTTACGCAAATACAAGAAGACTATTTCAGCGAACGAAACCACGGATAACGGACCGTTAGGTCAAGGGAATCAAGGTACAACTATGACAGGTAAATTATCCCTAGCAAAGGAATCCATGGATTATAAGACCGTTAGGAAACCACAAGTAAATTATTCTAGCGAACAAAACCACGGATATAAGGCCGGTCGTCCACTGAAAGCTACTACGAGCGAAAACAAGTCGCGGAACAAGTTGCATGTATGCGCAGACCACTCTATATAGCGGTCTTGCGACTTGTTTTCGCTCGTGGTAGCTTCCATTGGACGACTGTCGTCCGTTAGAGGCAAGGGTACCGCAGGTAAATAATTTGCTTTAGCGAAGGTAGCCCCCCCCCCCCCGGTTAGTTAGGGTTTCACATAATGGTCAACTTTTTTGATCTGAACGTCACTAGGACAAAGGGCAAGGGCCGTAGCGAGGGCCCCCCCCCCCCGAAATGTGAGAAAATGACCGAAAAAAGGGAAAAAGATAGCCAAATCTATTGTTCTGTCACTTTGATCCCCCCCGAAATGAAAGTGGTCCCGTCCCCCCCCCCCCCCGCGAACGAAATTTCTGGCTGCGCCTCTGACAAAGGGGCCGTAGGTGTCAAACTTTTGAAACCCACTGCTTCTTACTTTCGAGGACCTGCGGTGCCGCATATACCAATATCGACCGAGAGCTCGACCCTCGGTGTGTATACACGCGCGCGTGAGGAAAAGAAATAGGCGATCGCGAGCCATGTGAACGTCCATAAGGCCGCGTGCCAATATTCTATCTGTGTAAACAAAAATTATATTATCTTAGTTCAGAAATTATGTCATAAATTATCAAAGATAAATTGCCTCCCTCAGCCATGGCCCCCACAAGGGTGGGGCTGACAGGGGTCCGGAACGATTTCCATCATTTTTTTTTTCGCAGTACAAATTCACTGTAATGGGGCCGGTGAAAAGTCCAGTCTGGGGCCCATCAAAGATCTCAGCCTAAGGGCCCTGCGGCAAGATGTGGGGGGACCATTCCCTCAGCAACAACCAGCGCAGACCCAAAACATTTGAAGCCATCACAACAATCACGCAGCCACATACCCACATATAGGCCTAGTGAACGGGGCCCACGATAATTAATGGTTAACAACTCGAAGGGTGGTCCTTCAAACTCTTGATGGCCCCTTGTTGCAGTTTGTAAAATGCGTAATTAGATATGAATTGAAATGATTCGTGAAGAAAAATTTCCAGTAAAAGAAAAGCCTAGTCTGTGTATGCGAGGGCTTCGAGATTAGATGCAAAATGGAAGGCCCGACTTTAACTTTAGAGGGTGGGGGACCTGGAAAACCAGGTATTGAAGGAGCGGCGCGACCTGGCCAGAAGATATATTTGTTGTCTGGATTCGGAGATCAAAGGCTCCGACTTACCCATTCAGAAACAGGGCCTAGCAAACACGTTAAAAAGATATATAAGTATAGCACCGGAATCTCTTCACACGTTTTTGTGTGTGTGTATTATGAAATAATCAATATGTGGCCGAAAGGTACTAAGGATAAGCTTTTAGCTGGGAGTAGCTCCTGAGAACAGCAGTAAGTCTTTTCGGGGCTGCGCATGGGCGTTTTGGTGAGGGCTTTTCTCAGTGCCACTCGCTGCCGGGCTAGGCAGGCAGGTGCTACTTGAGATACCCAAGATGACGGGGAGAAAGGGAGGGGGAGCCAGGAGGTGAGTCGTGTGGTGGTTGGTAGTAGTAGTAGTAGTAGTAGTATGTAGTAGGTGAGGTATTATTGCGTGCGCTGCTCTCTTCTGCCGCGAGAAAGGAGGTGGGTTGATCTCAAAATTACTGGACAGGGGGATGGCTCCATCTCCTGGTGGATGCTGCACTCTGTCTTCCTAGTCACCACCTACCTTTTATCGATCTCTTTCTCTGCCACGTCGAGAGGGGCCCTCAACAACGTGAACTCACCCACGAAACAGAACCTACTGCAACAATCACGGAATTCGTGGAGTCAAGCGGGAAAAACAGAATTACACGGGCTTTACTTGATAACCGCCAATTTGGGTTTACCCATGGACTCCCCACATTCTACAGCAAGCCCCCCCCCCCCAACCCCAACTTGGGATCATTGGCGGGCTCCTTTTATAGTTTGAAAAACAAAAAAATTCTAAGAATATTCACGCCCCCCCCCAGGCTGGAGTCAGCCCCACACTTTTGCGAGCCATGGGGTTATCATTCATGAGTTTGGATATGGGTTCGGGTATGAAATTGGGGAGACTGTCTCCCCTCCCCCTCCAGGCTCCCACCCAAAGGCTAGGATTTTTCACTGCACCTTTATTATATAAAATTATGGTTTAGAAAAATAAAATTGAGATTCCTCTAGACTTGATTCCGGCATGTACTAATTCGTTAGAAATTCTGAAGAGGAATGTGTCTGGTTGGGCATACGGTTGAGTAGTAGTAGTAGTAGCAGCCATGGCCCCACACATCCTGGAGAGGAGGCCCCCCCAGGCTGGAATCTTTTGCGGGCCCTCGGTCAGACTCTATACGGGCCCCTTCTGTAGTTAATTTATAGCGTGAAAAAGCAAAAAATGATGAGAACTGTCCCGGGCCCCAGGGCTAGAGCCCTCGCGGTCTAACAATTTTTCTACCACCGAGAACAAAAGTCTTGTCACCCAAGTGGTTTTACGTGCAAGAATTGTAAGCGGGGACGGGTTTAACCATTTTGCGGCCCGGTGCGAAAACAGCTGCTTTGCGGCCCTCCGAAATTGTTTTTCAAGATCCTTGAGGGGGAGGGGGGCTGAAATAAGACTCAGCCCCCAGGTTCCGATGCCATTCATATGCTATTCTCTGACATAGGCATCGGACCCATTCTGCTGCAAAATGCGGGCGCCATTTCTACAACATCTGTACACAGTACATCACAATGGAAGGGCTGTCAGGGCTATAGACGACGGATTATCTGCCCAGAGTTACAACTAAATACGCTTTCAGCTGTGACAAGCACGCATTTTGCCGCACCGCACCCCCCAGTAGTTTTAAATAAGTACGTCGTAAGAGTGAGAATTCAGCGCTCTTTCTTGTCCAACGCCCCTGAGCACTCCGGATTTTGTGGGCACGTGCCCAAAAATTTACAGGGCGTAGAATTTGGCTGCTTTTTTGCGTTACAGGCAAATTCCCTCCCCACGCCTCTGCCTCAAAGAAAACTGTACAAGAGCGGCCCAAAAATAGTACTTGCCTAGGGCGCGAACTTATGAGACGGGAGAGGGGTTGTCAAAATACTAGATCTCGAGGGTCCCTTGTCTCGGACAGAATCTTAAGATATTGCTTTGATAAGAAGTCAAAATGTAACTCAATGCAATCAACGTATTTTCTCATTGTAAACAAAGTATTTGATTCGTTTTTCGGTCCCTAAAATTTAGCGGCCCAGTGCGACTGCACCCTTCGCACCTGCCCAAGTCCGGCCCTGATTGTAAGTTTAAAACGAGGTAAACTTCACACAGTCTTTGAATCAAGCATGACTTTAAACAATAAGAAGCTGAGGCTCTCTTTCACCATTTTTGCTGATGGAGAAAATTAAACATATACATTCCCTTTGTTCCATTAATGTTTTTTTCCAGTATCAGTAGTAGGGTATGGGTCTGGGTCATATTCGCGACAGGTCAAAATCCCAACAGGGTCGAATTGAAAATTTTAGTTTTACCGTGTAAGCCGCACTTCGCAACTTCTGTTGAGATTTCCATTTCTCGCGGCTAGGGGCGTTGTGGGGCGCTAATCAAGATGATAAATTTCGATCAAATAAAATTTTGAAATTTTTATTTCTTTGTATAAGCCACACTTCTCGTTTTCTGTCGGTAATTTTACAACGTTGTCCTTTTTTCTCACCGCCCTAAATTTTTCCACCCGGGACAGTTGCCCTACCTATCCAGTTCCGGCCCAACCCTGGGTAAAAGGGTTTTATGTTTCTTGTTTCGGGTTCCACTTGATTGGACACACCTGCTAACCAATTTGCATTCTGAATGTCGAAATTTTTGACTGGATCTCGTTGTCATGAGGCCCATTCTGCACTTGGGATCTTCGGGCCATGCCATGGTGGGCCCAGGCATTAAGACGGCTCTGGCCATGACTACACGCAGTGCTGACATCGGAAGGCTGATAGTGCATCAACCCTGGGGCCTCACGATGAATCTATATTTATTTTTACGTTATGAAATTTGTGAATTATAATGAATTTCCTAAAGGGAAATTTTGAGTTTTTAGCCTTCGAATAGCATTGAAATGATCAGAAATTGATTGTAGTAGTTATAAAGCTAGGTTAATCTCTTCCGATGTTTCAATTCTATCAAAAATCAGAAATTTATTTTTTTGCATCAAAAATAATTTTTTGATTGTCGGGGGGGGGGGGGCGGGGCGGGGGACGCATAGGGGTTCGTGCTTCTCCCCCCCCCTCTCTCGCGTATGTGTCTGATCCCACTATGCGTTAAGGAGGGGGGGGGCGAAGCTGACGAAATTTTGCTAACGGGGCGGAGGTCTAAAATGTCCGAAAATCGTCTGACGTAATACTTGAATAGGCCCCTATGAAAAGTATACGTGAAATTACAAAATATGCATTTAAAAATGCATGAAAATATGCATTTAAAAATGCATGAAAATATGCATTAAAATGCGCCTAAATAAATGCAGTGCCTAAAAATATGCCCCAAAATGATCGATACTCAATGGTAAAGTATTTTCTTGGAAAAATTGATAAAATTTGAAGAAAGGAAAGAGATAAAAATAATGCAAACATGTTGTACAATGCAATCAATAGAAAAGAAATACTAAAATATTTGCACTCAATTCTAAAACTTCGGTGATTTCATGCACTTATACTGTATATGCATCAACTATAAAAAGTAGTAAAATATGCTCTTATGCACTTGCATATAATCCGGGTTCTAGTAATAATATATAGTTTACATAGTAACAATGTCTCTTAATATGGAAATTCAGTAGGTGGACTCCATTCCCTTGAACTCAGACAGGACTTAGAACCAGGGGAATATCTCAAGCAATGCACACCACTGCGAGAATTCCACATCTCCCTAGATGTGAGCGTCGATCTCCTCCGGAAAACAAGTCATCCACTGGAAAAATGTGCTCACCTTCTAAGGCATCACCGCCCGAGGGGTACCGCGATTCCAGACAACTTGTTCCCCAGTCTGGTCCATCGCTATAAAACCCTGTGTCTCCTCCGCTAGTGTAAAATAAATCGCGTGGCAATTAGCTTATAGAACTTCTTGACACTTTACACTAACATCCTTGAGAGTTCTCGACCTGCAATGGCTGTCACACGTGGCGTGGTGGTGGTGGTTGTATGCGTTATAGGTGCAAGTGCTTGTATGTGTAAGCGCGTGCTTTTTTGTGTGCATGTTTTTATGTGACTAGACCAAATACACGAATTGCACCAAGGTTAAATGAAAGTCTGATCCCAACACTCGCCGCTCTCGTCTTTTATGGGAAATTGCGCCCATTGTTGGTAAATTGGAAAGATAGCTTTCATTGTAAGCACTTAGACAGACATTCTCCCATATTCTTAATACTTCATTGTCACTTTTTCTCCTACTCTGTCGACGGGAAATTTATCTTTAGGAAATTTTGGAAATTTCTTGTGTGTGTGTGTGCATTCAATTCTGATGCAAGAAATTGCAAATTCCAGCTGGAACTACTGAATTATTTTCCAAAAAAGAACCAGTATACTGTATAAACCAACATCAAAATTATAGAAACGAATTTTCTGTGCACAGGGCGCGAAATAATAGGAGGCGCAGAGAAGCAAACCTTGAGGAGTTATATGTGTAGAAGTGAGTCGGTTATACACATATAACTTCTCAAAGTACGTTTTCAAGGTTCGCTTGCTGCCGAACCTTGACCATATGACCCGTATTTTACGGGACTTCGTTTTTTGTCAATGCTTCCGAAAAATTTTCTTTACTAATTTATAAAAATTCATTTAGAAAAAGGAAGAAAGAAATTCAATGGTATCAAATACATTCAAAAAATTAAATTAATGACGTAATTTTCAGGGGGTGGGGATCATGCGCCTACGCGCCTCCTTCACGAGCCGACCCTGATTCTCATCATTTTTTTTTTTCACGCTATAAATTCACTATAGAATGGCCCTTAAAGAGTCTGGCCAGGGGCCCGCCAAAGATACCAGTCTAGGGCCCTGCTGCAGGATGTGGGGACCATGGCTACAGGGCAGCGATTCCCAATTAGCAGGGCCGTAAATAGGATGGGCAACCAGGACACAAGCCGAATTGGGGGGGGGGGGGGTGGGCGAACAAGAAATGTACACATATTTTGCATAATTTTTAATTTTCATGGACCCCAAGAAAAAAATGTCTGCCCGGGACCATCGTGTCCGGAAAATTCACCGCCAGCAATTCACCGACAACAATTCACCGCCGGAAAATTCACCGACCAACAATTCACCGCTAGGAAAATTCATCGACCAACAATTCACCGCCATGCAATTCACCGCTAGGAAAATTCACCGACCAACAATTCACCGCCATGCAATTCACCGCTAGGAAAATTCACCGCTAGGAAAATTCACCGACCGACAATTCACCGCCATGCAATTCACCACTAGGAAAATTCACCGCTAGGAAAATTCACCGACAACAGTTCAATGCGAGGGAGTGAGCGATTGAGTTACTGAGTGAGTGAGTGACCCAGTGAGTGACTGAGTGACCGAGTGAGTCAGTGATTGAGTGACCGAGTCAGTGATTGAGTGACTGAGTCAGTGATTGAGCGACCGAGTGAGTAAGTGATTGAGTGACCGAGTGATCGATCCAGTGACCAAGTCAGTGATTGAGTGACCGAGTGAGTGAGTGACCCAGTGAGTGACCGAGTCAGCGAGTGAGTGACCCAGTGAGTGACTGAGTGACCGAGTAAGTAAGTGATTGAGTGACCGAGTGACCCAGTGAGTGACTGAGTAAGTAAGTGATTGAGTGACCGAGTGAGTAAGTGATTGAGCGGGTGAGTGAGTGACCCAGTGAGTGACTGAGTGACCGAGTAAGTAAGTGATTGAGTGACGAGTGACTGAGTGACCGAGTAAGTAAGTGATTGAGTGACGAGTGAGTGAGTGACCCAGTGAGTGACTGAGTGACCGAGTAAGTAAGTGATTGAGTGACGAGTGAGTGAGTGACCCAGTGAGTGACTGAGTGACCGAGTGAGTAAGTGATTGAGCGGGTGAGTGAGCGATCCAGTAGTGACTGAGTGACCGAGTGAGTAAGTGATTGATCGAGTCAGTGATTGAGCGGGTGAGTGAGTGACCCAGTAGTGACTGAGTGACCGAGTGAGTAAGTGGTTGATCGAGTCAGTGAGTGAGTGACCCAGTAGTGACTGAGTGACCGAGTGAGTAAGTGGTTGATCGAGTCAGTGATTGAGCGAGCGAGTAAATTGGTTAGTGAGTGAGGGAGTGAGTGAATTGGTTAGTTAGTTTTTAACCTAGTAGTGTCACAAATGATTAAAAAATCCGATTGTTCCGAAAACGTATTTATGATGAAGTGTTGATTTGAAGACACTTGGATCGGGCGTCCTCTTCGTCGTGGTGGTCGTCGTCAGCCGCGCTTTGACATTTGGAACTGCTTTCAAGGAACGCGTAACGATTTACCAACAATTCTATAGAAGGATGGCATCGAGCGTTCCAACAGCAATTATCTGCTCACCACCCAGATATTTGGAAGTTCATCGGTGCCATAAAAAGAGAACAGAGTTTGAATGAAGTTCGGATGGAGCAAATTGTAAGTGGACAAAACCGTCACATTGATTAGGAGAAAGAAATACCGGGACTCTGCGCAGAGATTAAAGAATTTAGTTGATAAGTATCATCAAGGATGTGACATTAAAGACTGTTTGAGAGGTATAACTCATAATGTATCATTTTAATTATGATATCAATATTTGTGAGAAATGAATATTTTTCTTCCGTTTTTTCTTACATTTGCGTGTTATCTGTTTTTCTAGATTAGTAGATTGGAACCCTTTAATTATAAATATGTAAGGAAGAAAATCATGTCGAAAATTGTTAAATAAATACTGTTTGTTTTGAATGAAAATTATGTCAGATATTACTAATTAAATATTGTAGGTTTTGATTGAAAATTACCAATTAAATATGTATGTAATGAAAACTGTGTGAAAATTATCCTTCTAAAATACTCCTCTAACATTGCCCAAAAAGAATGCCATTTTTTATATCGTTTTTTGAAGCTGTGGTTCCGTGAGTTTCAGTTTTCGAAAATTTTATTTGTCACCCAAGAGTCCACTTATGTCCCCCTTATGTCCAAGAATTGGATGTTTAAAACGAGATAATTTCATACGATTTTTGAACTCACGCATATAATTTTAAGCAATATGAGGCTATGGCTTCCTTTTACCAGTTTTGCTGATTCAGAAAATTAAACTTATCTTTATATTCACTTTATTCCATTAATTTGTTTTCCAGCATCAGTAGTAGGGCATAATTATATAGCCTCTACAAAACGAACTGCGTCGTAGCGAACTAATATGAGGTGGGAATCATACATAATCACCGGTAAATGTTAGAAAATAACTAAAAGAGCACTAGAACAATATTCTAAAAGTGAAAGCAATACAGCCAGACTCGGTTATAACGCCGAAATCCCGCGGAATCTTCGATGTCGTTATAACCGAGTTTAACTGTATTTAGAATACTGGTTTTAATAGGTGTGGCATCATCAACAACCAATTTCAATCCACTGCTGGATGTAGGTGTCTTCCTTAGATTTCCCCTCAAACGAAATGCGATATTTTATGAAATTTTCGGCACTTCTATATAGTAATATTGCAACAACAAATTCAAGAAAACTTCGACTATAAACGAGTAAAACTGTGACATTTTTCAAAAAGTCTGGATGGAGAAGAAAAAACAGAAAAACCGGACTGTCACAGAAAATACGAGACAAAATGCAGGACATGTGGTCACCGATGTTTAGACTAGATTTTTAAAGATTTGTAAAATCACCCCTACCAACAGCGAGCTCTAAATCCACCCCCGTCTTCAACATATAGGCTTGTGTCATCTGCGAATGAAATTATTTTACCGTTCTACTTAATTTTACATAAATCATTAATATAAACTAGAAATAATTATGACCCAAGGGCCGATCCATGAGGGACTCTTTTCATTATATTTCAAATGCGCTGATTTTACCATTTATTATGGCAGCTTGTTTCCTATTGTAGTAATATGTTTTAAACCAACATAGTATATTGCCTGCTGAGAAGTGTTTTTATTTGTTAGAATATTTAAATCAACATAATCGAATGTTCGTTTTAAGTATAAGACTGTAAGTCAAATGTCAAAATTCAATCACCCCTAATAAAGAGGGGGGGGGGGTTCAAAGGTTATATGGAGTAATCATCACTGAGCCGAAATCCCTGAAGCCATAAATATAAAATTTAGTAAGCATTATATTTTATTACCAGTTGTTATCCGCGGCTTCGCTCTCGTGTGTTTTTGCAATCTCAAAATTACTCTCACCTCATAACCCCCATGGGTGATGAACTTTCAGAAATCCTGTCTTAGTGTGTATGTACATTATAAAATATAATACTAACTAAATTTCATATTTATGGCTTAAGCGACTTCGGCTCAGTGCTGATTGCTCCAAATAACTTTTGAAACCCCACTTAGGGGGTTGAATTTGGAAAAATCCCTTCTGAATGAGTCTATATTACAATATTGATCTAATGTCATATTTATAGCTTCAGCTGTTTCGGCTCGGCATGATTTCAAAGTTGACCCCCCCCCCTCCCCTCTTATGACGCCCTTAGGTTGTCGAATATGGAAAAACCATTTCTTAGTGAGTAGTGAGTCTTTACGTCGTGAAAAAAACTATTCACAAAATTTGATATTTACAGCTTCAGCGGTTTTGGCTCGGCGATGATGAATCAGTCAGGACATGGTATTTAATATACAGTACTAGGGGGCTCTGCCCCCCTACCACCTTTGGCGGCCAACCCCCCCCCTCCTTTTCTCTTCATAACATATCTTGTTTATTTCGTTTCACTTCATCAGCGTGCTATGGAAAGGGACACGTGAAAGCACCAGCTTACAGAAGAAGCGAATTTTATAATAATAAAGCAACAAAAAACAAATGTGATTCATCAAGTAACCCCAGAAAACTTCCCCATGGGGTCCCTAAACTCCAATTCGTTGAAATGTAGTGGGGGCCCTGACTGGGTTTATCTCGGGCTACCGATGTGTTGCAAATTTTACAATGTTAAACAACAAAAATCAATGAGATTCATCCAGGGACACCCGAAATTTATCAATTTTAAAACGAATAAATCCAGGGCCCACATCCAGTAACGGGACCCAATACGCAGATATTTAGTGGGGCACCCAGACACTGGATTTATCTCGGGCTTCCGCTGTTCTACAATTCTACAATGTTAAACGACAGAAAAGAATGAGATTCATCCAGTGTCCCCAAAATGAAACGAGACCCCTGACTCGGAAGACAATCGGGCATCCCCCTGTGAGGGCCACTGCAAATATTCATTTTACCAACGAATAAAATCCAGCCCCCCCCCCCCCCTTCAATTACCCTTGACTGAATTCGCAAATTTTATGGGGTCCCAGACTGGATATACCTTGGGCTTCCACTATCGCAAGGATCCCTGGAAATGAAACCTTTCAACTTCCCCGTGAAGGTATATGTGCAATCCGCCGGGTACCCCGACCCTGTATGTTGGGAGCACTGGTGACATATGTATATTTTACGTATACATACCTCTCGGCATGACCCCCACGAGGGCAGGGCTGACAGGGGCCGGAACGTTTCTTATCGCTTTTTGATATTCTCACACTATAAATTAAGCACAGAGGGGCCCGTGAAAAAGCTTGTTTGGGGGCCCGCCATCTATTTCAGCTTAGGGGACCTGCTATAGGATGTGGGAACCTCGGGGTACATGCACATAACTTGGTCCCGAGTTAATGGAATTTTGTTGAATATACTGTCTTGTATTGGGCAACAGCAATTCGTAATTTATACAAATACTAGGCCACAACAGGCAAAATGCCCAGCGAAGTGGCTGAGAAAAAGATGCCCACAATAAATATGGATGTCATATATTTCAAAAATACAGCAACCCGAATCCGTATCATCTGAATTTCTTCTCATAAAGTCATTATTTAAATTTTCCGCCATATCTTTAGGATATGGCACTTACTCACTCAATAGATCACTCACTCACTTAGCAGCTCGCTCACTCACCCACGGACTGACTTACTCGCTCATTGAATCAGTAACCCATTCGCTCACTGAATCACTTACTCACTCGGTCACTCAGTCACTCACTGGGTCACTCACTCACTCAGTAACTCACTGGGTCACTCACTCACTCAGTAACTCAATCGCTCATTCCCTCGCTAACTGACTCGCATCGAACTGTCGTCGGTGAATTGCATATCGGTGAATTGTTGGTCGGTGAATTTTCCTAGCGGTGAATTGCATGGCGGTGAATTGTTGGTCGGTGAATTTTCCTAGTGGTGAATTGCATGGCGGTGAATTGTTGGTCGGTGAATTTTCCTAGCGGTGAATTTTCCTAGCGGTGAATTGCATGGCGGTGAATTGTTGGTCGGTGAATTTTCCTGGCGGTGAATTGTTGGTCGGTGAATTTTCCTAGC
The DNA here is from genome assembly GCF_987345545.1 of Pholcus phalangioides. Taxonomy (NCBI): domain Eukaryota; kingdom Metazoa; phylum Arthropoda; class Arachnida; order Araneae; family Pholcidae; genus Pholcus; species Pholcus phalangioides. Next base: position 19,497,820 of record NW_028301615.1, on the reverse strand, counting down.
GGTGAATTGCATGGCGGTGAATTGTTGGTCGGTGAATTTTCCTGGCGGTGAATTGTTGGTCGGTGAATTTTCCTAGCGGTGAATTGCATGGCGGTGAATTGTTGGTCGGTGAATTTTCCTGGCGGTGAATTGTTGGTCGGTGAATTTTCCTAGCGGTGAATTGCATGGCGGTGAATTGTTGTCGGTGAATTTTCCGGCGGTGAATTGTTGGCGGTGAATTTTCCGAGGTGAGATTTCCAATCTTCTAGCTCCCTGAGCTTGAGCCCTAACAGCCTCTCCAATGAAGAACCTATTCTATATCAGCGTTTTCCTGGAGTGATGTGATTCCCAATCTTTATCCCACGACCCCTAAACTTGAGCCATATCAACCTCTTTCATGGAGGGGCCACGGCCTGATTCCACCGGCGTTTTTCTCGAGCGGTGTGATTTCCAGTCTTATAGGGGCTAGATGGCCCGAGAATGTTTTGCTTCCACAGTTTTTTCCAGCCCGAAAGCCATCAGTTAACATCTTAATTACAGCAGGTTTACTCTTCCCAGACGTGGAACCCCCCCATAAAATATTCACGGGACCCTTCTTCCTCCTTTCACGTGACAAATTATTTTCTATAATTGATCATATTGTTTGCTGTTGTTTTTCCATCATTGAAGCGTGGCTATCTATATAATATATATATATATATATATATATATATTTTTTTTTCATTTCTACTAATACGAATGCGGGGCCCTATTGTGGCCACAACTGTCTCTCGCCACCAACGGCGGCTCTGGATTATCGTGTCCCCTTTCCCCTACTCATACGCTATCGGAAAGGCATCACCATCATCAAGGGACTTCATAGCCCGATGGTATAATTTTCCGGCCCGATAACCATCGAGTGTTCACAGATTAGACTGGCGAGAGGGCCCCCCCTCCCCCATTGAAAATATTTAATGTGTGGTACGTCACCTACAACGTTCTGATCAGATCAGTGTTTGCTCAGAGAATAATGTGTGTGGGGGGAACGCACACATCATTTACGGCTTCGTAACTCTCAAAAGCCCTCACTCGTCCCAGGCTTGTCCCATCTGTTCACTTGAAACTTAAAACAAACTAAAGGGCCCAAAATCGTATCTGACGGGGCTTGAAGAGCCCTCGAATCTCCACAAGAGAGTTTATAAAATTTAAAATTCGCTCCCGATATACTGTATCAGACGTGGATTGAGGGGAGGTGATCGCAGGCGCAAATCCAGTGCAATGTGACGCCGGGAAGGGCGATTTATTGTGTAAGACAGTCGGATCATCACGTATTTTACGGGACAAACAATTTTTTCCTAAATTATTTGACTCTTGAGAAGGGCGATCGCCCCCCCCCCCGGATTCGCATCTAGGTGATCGCCCATTTAGAGGCATTCTTACGAGTTCCTACATCCAACCCCCCTCAAACATGGATCCCCACGGAGCTTCTATGCCGGGCGTCTTCAACACATGGCCCGTGGGCCTTGCGTGGCCCTCGGAACTTGTTGCTGGTCCACCGACGAAAATGCGTACGCTGCATTATTAAAGAAGTCGAACTGTTGTCAGTGAATTGTTGTCGGTGAATTTTCCAGACGCGTCATAACGCATAGGTCCACCTAAGCGCCACAAGCACAGAAAGGGCCTCATGAAAATGAGGTCTGATTAAAAAAATTTTGAGAGTAAGCGCGCGAATTGATGGGTAGACAGGTGGGGGTCTTCAAAAAATCCACTTCTCCCGGAGGCCCATGCCGTTTTTAGGATGACTTTGGTTGTGAGCCTATAGATATCATCCCCACAATTTTAAAAATGAAAAAAACATAAATTATTGGCACTCGGGATTCATGAAAATTCTTAATTTGGCCCACAATCCCTGAGGAGTTGAGTTCTCCCTATTCGGAGACCTAGTAATTTTCGAATGTGCAAGAGGGGTATTCGCTCAGGTTCCCATAATTTTGGGGCCCCAAAAATGCATGGCACCGCAAGGGTGGGGGGGCTGACAGGCTCCAACCCTATGGTCAGGGACAATTATTATCAGTTTTTGTTTTTTTCATGCTATAAATCAGTTTCCCAACCTTTTTTGTCCCATCGCCCCTCCTTCAGAATTTTTTTTCTCCCATCGCCCCCAAAGCAATCTAACCCTTAGAATCCTATGTTATACTCGTAGCTTCTACCACCCCCCCCCCCCCCGGAACATTCCATCGCCCCCAGGGGGCATTAACATCCATGGGCCCTGCTCCAGGATCTAAGGAGCCATGCAGCCATGCCAAAATATAAACAACAATTACAAACCAAACATCGTTGACCCTATAGGTGAAAAGGCCTCTTATTCCTGCTTTTCCCGGGTCCCCCCCCCCATGTCACATTCAGCCCCATAAGTGGGGGGTTCCGGGTGAATCAAAAAACTCTATCTCTACTGAGAATCATTCGCCTATAATGGACGGAACCTCTCTCTCTTGTTCATGACACGAACCTCGTTATAGCGAATGAAAAACTCTCTCTCGTTAAGAGAGAGAGAGAGAGGAATTGCGTGATCTCGTGACTAGCCTAATCTGCATAAATCCGCGCCCACTTTCAGGATCAAGTTACGTTCATTATTATTATTATATTCTCTCTTTTTAATCCTCTTTCTGTGCACGTTCGGGCCATAATTCAAGTCTCAAGAAAACGTGCATCAATAAATGACGGGGCCCCCATCTTGACGCTTAAATAATGAGTTACTTTTTATTATAATGAAACGGGTGGAAAATTGATAACGTCTACGGAGGTAGGCACGTATCGCAATTCATTTTAGGCACCCCCGTGGGCCGGGGAGGCGGAGAGGATTCCAATTCAGCCGGAGATAAAACCCTCGATTGTTTTTCACCATATCTTGTCTCGTAAAACACAATCTCTGCTCTAGGGGGTTCAAATCGTCCAGGATTCCATGTCCTGGACGAGGAGCCTTCAACTTTTCACACGGTGCGGACCAAAGGAATTGCCATGAATCTCGTGGGTCAATAATTTCTTTTGTGGTGTTTAGGATTACAAGATGGTATCTAGATTTACGACGAATTCATGTAATATTAGTGGCGTCTTATCAAGTCTTAATGGGGGGTGGGGGGCCCGGGTTCCTCCTAATCAGCCCTCCCTCCCCCTCTTAATCAAACATGAGTCCTCAATTGTTGAAGAACTTTATCTATCCTGAACATTATTTTCTTCATCAAATATGATTTATTAAGAAATGAAAAAAAAAAATACTTCTTTCATTGAATAAGAATTTTCATTGACTCTGAGATAATTTCTTTCATTAAACATGAGTTTTCATTAATTTTGAAACAATTTCTTCCATTGAATATGAATTTTTGTTGATGTAAGTCTCCTTCTTTCATTAAATATGAATATCCATTAATTGTATAGTTTATTCTTTCGTTACATATGAAGTTTCATTAATTTTAAAATTACTTCTTTCATTAAATACGAGTTTTCACGATTTTGAAATTTCAATTTCTTTGAATAATTTTGAGAAAATGCATTTTCCATTTATTGTGAATTTTTCATCAATTATGAAATTATGACGTAATTTTTTTTTTCACTAATTCGGAAATTATTGCTCTCATTATTTCAGAAATATTTTCCAAAACGAATTATGAAATTATTTCTTTCAAAATAATTCTTTCATTATTTTTAATTTTTCTACGAATTTTCATCAATTATAAAAAAATTATTTCTTTCTTCTTTTCGTTTTTCAGCATTTCTTCGGTTATTCGACGGACAGCGACGAAAGTTCCAAGGGCCACACACGAGCCCGGCAGGCCATAAATTCAAGACTGCATTTTGAAGTGATTAAGGCGACGGTTTAGTGAAATTTGCATAATTTAGAAAGACTAAATACTCTTAACAACGCGCCCCCCCCTAAGTATCAGGGCCGTACTTCTCAACAGTATCATGCCTTCCAGGGGGGGGGGGGGCAATTTGATATTCTGATTCTGATCCCCGACATGGCTGGAGGAAAGTATTTACGGGTCTACTCTCTCGAGAAAATAAACATACTACGTAT